>NC_064878.1:67878548-67886048 GCF_943734665.1 Anopheles aquasalis
TGCGTATCTCTCCCCGCTTTTTGCGCTTTTCGGCTTTTTCGCGGCGCACTTCTTCGCTTTCTTCGACCACCACCTCCACCTTCTCGATGGCTTTGGTATTTTTGATGTTTGCACGGCTACCGCGCTTGGTAGATCGCGCAGCTTCCAGTTCAGCCTTTTCATCGTCTGATAATGTTGGCACCAGACTCTCGATTAACTTCGCGATCGATTCGCATGTACCAGCTTCGTTCATTGCCTTGCACTTGTAGAAACCGAAATCCGACACCTCCACCGGGTAGATTGTCAAAGTGGATGAAGTTTCGCTCGTTCGAATCT
Organism: Anopheles aquasalis; assembly: GCF_943734665.1. Classification (NCBI taxonomy): domain Eukaryota; kingdom Metazoa; phylum Arthropoda; class Insecta; order Diptera; family Culicidae; genus Anopheles; species Anopheles aquasalis. The sequence goes on from NC_064878.1 coordinate 67,878,864, forward strand.
TTGTACGATCGTTCGCAATCACGATCTTACCATTTCGGTACCAGAGTATATCTACAATTGTAAAATCAATCGAGTTCATTGAAGCAATTGTCTTCAAACGAGTGTGTGTGTCCGGGATTGTGTATGTCTGGGGCTCAAACTCATATTAGCATGCGGGACGCATTTTAAAATATCAACCAATCCGCGGGCAATTTCACAACATAATTGAAAGATGCACATTTCCTTTTTCCCACCAAAATCCAACTGGTGCCCGTGTTCGTGACCAGAGAGGTAAAGGAAAATCCAAAACTGGTCGCAGCGCCGGGAAAAGGAATACGAATCTCCGTTCCCTAAAGCCGTGATGGAGGCGCCAGGTATCCGGTAATTTTTGGCCAAAAACAGGCACAATTTTGACAATTTTTCCTGAAGCAACCATTCAACATTATTTTTTTAAGTGAATGGCATATTAAAGTACAACTTTTCAAGAATATTTGGATCTATTTTGGGGAAGATTTGTAGAAAACTTCATTCATGGCATCAAATTTAGCCAGTCGTGTCTTCGAAAAGGTACTTTTCCCGGAGCCCGCCGATTTCTTTTGATAAATTATAAGTTTATCTAATTAGCCCCGTCAAGTTTTCGTTGAATTTCCAATTTTTCGATTTTTGGCTGATTTTTTAATTTGAAAAAGTGGTTACACTATCATCAAACCCGGTTCGTCGCTTAAACGTAAGTCTTTTGATTCCAACTAAAAACGATTTGACCATGTGGTTTGTAGAAAACTATCCTGTACTATTGTAGGGTTCCCGCAGGCTGCGAGTTTGAGACCCCCCGTGTAAGCGATTGAATTGGTTGTCATTGGCTTGCCATGCGTTTCGTTGTTTTCTGTTGAGTTTTCCACTGTTTCCATGTTATGATTTGATAGTTTCGAGATGTCTTGGTAGAAGAAGATACGGTGTTTATCGGTTGTTTCAAATTTGTGATGAATGTTCTTGGTGTTCCGAAACGGCCACTGCCATTTTCATCATATCAGAGTAAATTGTTTGGCTACAGTAAATGAATGTCGCTGGAGTAGGTGCCCGTTGGTAGAGTTGGTCTGTAGTGTTTGATATCTGGTATCGGTGTTGCGGAAACATAGATTGATTGCCTACCTGGCTTCGGATTGCCCGCGTAGTGACACTCGAAGTATCCTTTCTCGCCAAGCATTGCGCGCGAATCTTTAATCTCAACCGAGTACGACGGAGTAGAATAGGAGGCTGCAAGAAGTTTTGGGATTTGCGTTGCATATTGGGGATACATTATTAATAGAAAAAGCAAATTCTGCATAGCGCGTGCACTACTTTAGAGCGACCATATTTGATGCAGGCTAATGCGCTTACATTCAACGACTGTATGAATACTGTAACTGTGTTTGTACGCTACTCACCTGCCTAGTGTATGCCTTATAGGTGTTGTGTGCTGATACCGTGGATGGCGGAGAGGAGGTATTATGGATAAGTCATGCGGTACGAGAGAGCTAACGATAACATCATGCATGCAGACGAATAGGTGATTTGGCACAAAACATGCATATGTAAAGGACATTCTGTCCAATGTTTCAATGTATCCGTTATTTCTAACATCGAGCGTGTGAGTGTTACGGAAACGGGCCTGTGAGATCTTCCTCAAACCGAAGGACTTTCTCTACAGCGTGCTTCCAGCTGCAGAAATTCGTCCAACTCTTCGGTGCTACTTTCTGTGAGGAACGATAGTGATCGTTGAGTATTGAGTACGTTTTTGCAAATGAAATGCTACGAATAGAAAGCGCAACGTATCAAACTTGACAAAAAACACTAGTATGATCTAATAAGGAGTGAGTTAGAGGACAATTCGGGAGGCATGCATACATCACAAGTGAAGAATAAGAGATTATTAAGAAGTAATGAAAAGTATAGATTTACGGTGGCTTCAACCCGTGGAGATGAAAAAAGTTCTGAACATAAAGATGACGTTGATGAAATGTGAACTTAACGTTTCAAAAATGGTGAATGTGACTGAGAGCTGAGTGTAATTTCGATTGACCAAAATGGTAAACAGAGATTGATAGAAATCATTGATGATTCATTCCGCCGGATCCGGATCTTACCTTGCAACGCTTCTTTCATCTCTTCCATGTGTTGCACCCATTCTGGCTTTCGATATGCTTTAGTGCCAACAATTTCTGTAACATAAACAAGCACTCGATCAGTTCCACGTCACAGGTCTTATATCTATGTCGTTGCATTGGATTGAAGATAATGAAAGGTACGTTGGTGGTTGTGCACAGTTGGTACGAATTCATTGGAGTGTAGTTTTCAACGTGGTAGCATGTGGGTCAGTGCGTAGATTCTGTTCTATTCGTGTTAGCTATTCTTATAGCAAGAATATAGGGTGAGTGTCATAGTTGGAAGTAGGTGATATCGTTTGGTAGTGTTTTATTTGGTAACATATTCGAAGGTTTTTCATTATTGTTGAAGATAGAAAAGGACAGAGATAGGAGCATAGAGGGAGAGGGTAGAGAGAGATAATAATTATTATGGAAATAGTGACAAAAAGCAGCTTGCACTTTTTCCACGAATAAAAGTTTTCGAAATAAGAAAGAAAGAAAGAAAAGAGAGAAAGAATAACAAAAGGTTTATGATTAGCAGCTGCAAGAGGAAAAAAGAAAATAATCAAAACCTGTACCAATAGTTGGTTGGTTAAAATGTGCAAGCACCCTGTAAGAACAATCGCTAGATATTTAAAACAATATATTTACGATATACTCCTACACGAAAGTAAAGCAACATTAGTAAAGCGTATGCTACAGCCACTGTGGTGTAGTAAGTATGAGACTAGTGATTGGTCAAAGTACCTTCAACGACGAGCTCCGTGGTTGTCATGGCGACTCCCAAGGCGTTATGCGCCTCGAACGTGATTTCGCCTGAATCATCTGGGTAGATGTCATTAATGATGAGGATCGAGGTTCCATCGTCAAAGTTCTCAATTTGGAACTCGTCGGAAGGAATGATTTCTTCGCCAGCCTTCAACCAGCGTATCTGTGGTTTCGGGTGCGCGTGTACCTTCACCTCGAGCTTGGTAAGCTCGCGTTCCTGTGAGTGGATTACCGTTGGCAGCTGTTTGACGATCTGAGGTGCACATTCGAATGGTTCCGCATACTCTTCAAGCGTTGAAATAGACTGTAACGATAATAGCCAGTGAAGTTGTCGTTACACAATGCCTACGGTTCGTCCATCGCCTCTCCACTTACCTTATCAGTCAACAAATCTTCTTCTGAGCTGCGGAATTGCTCCGAATCTGGTACATACTCGAACGGCTCGACGTTGACCGTGGCGCGACAGATCGCTTCGCCAATTTTGTTCGCAGCCACACACGTGTACTCACCCTTGTCCTCTGGAAACACTTCGCTGATCGTCAGCTGGCAGCGTCCCGTCGAGTCCTGGTGGACCTGTTTGTCCTTCGTTTCACGGATCAGCTGCATGTTGTGGTACCAGTGCACCTTTGGCAGCGGCTTTGCAACGACCTGACACTCGAGCGTCAGCTTCTCCCCATCCATAACACGCGTCGGTTTGATTGTTTCCAAAAACCGGGGTGATATGTATTCGGTAACTTCCTCGGTTTCGATGGTGTCCAGTGTTTGGACGGTCGCAGTGGACGTTACAGAACCAGCCACATTCTCCGCACGGCACGTATACGCGCCCGTATCCTTGCGTGTGAACGACTCGATGATCAGGATCGACCGATTGTCCGTCGTTACGATGCGCTGCTCGTTGGTGGAGCTGATCGCGGTGCCTTCCCGGAACCACTGGAACGTCGAGGTCGGGTAGCTGTTGACAGAAGCCTCCAGAATGCATACCTCGGCCTCAGCAATTAACTTTGGCACCAGTGGCTCTATGAATCTCGGTGCCTTTGCCTCGTCCATATCGGTAGCATCCGAGATTGATACCGATGCGGAGGATTTGGCCTGACCGGCCTCGTTCGTTACCGTGATCTCGTACTTTCCACCACGCTGCCGGGTAACTTTACGAATCTCCAGTCGACTGTAGTACTCCTCCGTGATGATGGTGATCTCTTCTTCTTCGATTATCTCCTTGCTATTGCGGAACCACTTGACCGTGGGTTTCGGTAAGCCCGTGAACTTACATTCGAACACCAGCGTGCTGCCAGTACGCACAACTTGAGCCTCTAGTGGCTGCACAATCTGTGGTGCCACGGCTTGTGGTAACGCGCGTTCCAGTACGATTGCCTGTATGAACACGTTTGCCTTTCCAACGGCCTTCCCAAACTTGTTCTCCGCTATGATAGTGTACACGACAGGACGATTCTGTTGAGGACGGTTCACAGTTAACCGCACGCGTCCCGTGCGCTCCTCGTAGAACGTTTCGATCTCTTCCTCTAACTCTTCGATCAACTCCACATCATCACGCATCCAGCGCACTTTAGGCGTAGGAATGCCCGCAACTTGGCATGTGACCGTAGCCACAGTCTTCGGCTCATTTAGCTCAATCTTCAGCGGCACAACAAAGCGGGGTGCTTCACCGGGTTCTTCCTTCTCCTGGACAACAATATTCGCTTTGCTGATCGCTACTCCCGCCACATTCTTTGCCTCGCACGTGTAGATACCGACATGATATGGTTGCACGGTGGCGATCTCAAGTGTGGCCACATCCTCTACCACATTCATGCAATATTCTGGATTGGCAAACAGGAGCGTATCGTTAAAGTACCACTGAACGTCTGGGAAGGGAACTCCCTCGATGCGACAACGCAGTTGCACCGGTTTGTTGGGTTCACAGATCCGTGGTTGCAGCTTCTCGATAATGTTGGGTGGTTGCACGTTCGGTTTCACCATCTTGATCGTTCTTTCCTCGATCTTCGTTTCGGCGATGCGCTGCTGGGTGGTTTCGAGCAGTTGGCGCTCTTCGCGCACTTCCTCTTCAGCCACCTTATCGGTAACCTCCTGCACCCGTTTCTGGGTAATGATTTCCAGTTCGGGCAGCGGTTGGCTATCATCGATAAACACACGGCGCTTTTTCTCCTTCTTCACAATGTTCGACTGCACCTTGACTTCCATCTCCTTGCGGAATTCCGCTTGCTCTTCCACCACTTCCAATTTGGGCAGCTCGCGCGATGGTTCCGGTTTCAGTTCCGGTGTTAGTCGGCTAAGCACAATGCTGGAAGTCGACACTTCCTGCACCTGCTCCTCTTCCTCTTCTTCATCGTCATTTTCTTCCGGTTCCATAGCGAACGTACTGAGTTCCTCCTTGAACACAACATGCTTCTTGTTGCGTGACTTTCGCTTCTTGGCCACTTCTCTCGGGGTCTGCTCAGGAATTAGATCCAGTACCTCCTCGGGCACGATATCGACAATTGTTTCGGCCACTTGAGCCGGTTCTTCCGGTTCCTCAAAGGTGACCGATTCCTCGATTTCGGAAAAGCCTGGAACCGGGAACTGTGGCCGTATTGGTTGTTTCTTTACTCGCTTCGTTTTCTTAGTGGTCTCAACCACTTCCTGAACGTCCTTTACCGGTTGCAGCAAGTGCGCCGGCGACACTTCTTCAATCATAGCTTCCTGTGCCGGAACTGGCATCAGTACTACTTCTTCAAGAACCGTTTCCTCTGGTGCGAGCGGTTTCGGAATAGGTTTAAGCGTGACCTCTTCACGAACTACCTCCTCTGTCTTGGGCATTTCCTTCTTGCCACGGCGCCATGGAACAGCTTTCGGTTGTTCCGGTTCTGATGGCTTTGGTATTGGTTTCTTTAGCTCCATCTCTTCCGCTGGTTGCGGTCCTTCTTCTTTGGTCGGCTTCGGTATCGGCTTCAGAGTGACCTCTTCTTTGGGAACCTCCTCCAGCGGTCGTCGCTTGCCCTTAGGCCACTCTTTTGGCTCTGTTGGTTCTACGGCAGGCTTTTCCGGCTTTCCACGGCGCCACGGTGTTGGTTGTGGTTCCGGTTCCGGTAGAGGCTCTATTGTTTTTGGCTTTATCGTTGCCTCTTGCTCCGGTTTGGGTTCCAACTGTTTCTCCGGTCGCGGAATCGGTTTCAACACAACTTCTTCCTTCGGTTCCTCTACCGGAGGACGCCGTTTACCCGTAGGCCATTGCTTTTCTTCCGGTTCCTTCTCTAACGGTTTCAGCTTGGGAGTTCTCCTCCATGATGGCTGTTCGGGAGTTTCCTCCAGAGGTTTCGCGGTCTCGATGGGCGTCGGTTGGACCTGCTCCAGTTGAACGTCATCCACCTCCGGTATTTCAGGAAAGCTTTGCTTCTCTGGCGGCGCTACTTCATCCTTGCGTACCGGCTTCTTCACCTTTTTAGGAGTGATTTCCGTTACGGTGGCCAACTGGACTTCAGCCTCTGGAAGCAGTTCCTCTTGTGTTTGCTGTGGAATCGGTTTCAAAGAAACCTCCTCCAGCGTTTCCTGTGGCAGTTCTTTGCCACGTTTCGGAGTTGGTTTCAGTGTCACCGTTTCCATCACTTCCGGTTCTGGCTTTGGAATTTCTCGTTTTGGTTTATCCTTGCGTCCACGACGCCATGGTGGAAGATGTGACTCATCGACCTCCAGCACCACTGGCTCCGTCTGGAGTAATTCAACTTCAGTCGGCTTAAGAGGCTCCAACGACGGTTTCTCTGGCGTCTTTTGTATCGGTTCCTTCGAAGGTTTTGGAATAGGTTTTAGAGTAACCTCTTCCGTTGGTTCTTCCGGCAAAGGTCGCCGTTTTCCTGTTGGCCATTGCTTGGTTTCCTCTTCCGGTTGATCAGGTTTGGGTTTTTTACTTCTTACCCAACGATCCTTTTCGGGTTCCTCGCTCGAAGCTTCCGGAAGAGGTTCAACAATCACCTCGGGCTCACTGCGGGTCTGCTCTACTTGCTGCTCCGCTACTGGCTCATATTCAGTTTTTTCCAACGTTACACCCGGTTGCTTCGGTTTTTGTTTCTTTACTTTTTTTACCACTGCCGAAGCCACCTCGGGTGCTGGTTCCGTTGCTATAGTGACCTCTTCCTGGGCGGGTTTCTTACTAACCGGTTTCAACAAAACCTCCTCGATTGATTCTTTCGGAATTTCCTTTTTCTCGCGACGAGTCGACTTCAGTTCAACCTTTTCCACTGCTTCTGGTTCAGCCAGTTTCGGAAGCTCTTTCTTCTGAATGGGCTTCTTACCACGGCGCCAGGGAGGAAGGTTAGAGTCTTCC
>NC_064878.1:67888548-67893548 GCF_943734665.1 Anopheles aquasalis
CTATTTGCTAACGTACAATCTATATTGGATTGCGTAAAGCGCAGTGTTAGTTTTGGCTAAATTCCATTCCTTTTTCCATGCGGGTTCCCCAAAACTCTGCTGAAGCGCAAAGGTGTTATTCAAAATTTATGAAGCCACACACCACCCATCACGGTAATTTAGAAAAGGAATTTTAAGCGTAAACATCTGGCGATCAAGTGTGTTGCTGGTGGCGAGGTGAAGTTGGGGATTCGTAGATCGAAGCAAAGGTGTGAAACGCAAGCCGTTCACGTTTCTCCACTCCCACTTCCGTTGTTGTTGGGTCGATGCTGACGAATCAGACATTTGGTGAAAGTGTCGAAAAGGTAAAACGGATAAGTTTATTTTTAGAATTGGGATCTTCTTGATCAGCAAGCGCTCTATACTGAAAGTATGTTCTTGAAAACATCTTCAAACATTTGAATTCAGCGAGAGATGACTATGTGATTGGAATGTGACATAATAATATATTTTAAATAATGATGCTACTTTGCGTGCCTTTGCATCGCTATAATTGAATCCACTTGAGCATCACTCAAATCGTCGCTAATTAATGGTACCGCTCGGAGAATCCATTCGGAACTGTACAGTCAACGCTTTAAATTGGATGCTCAGGGTGAAGGGATCACTCATCCCTGTTAGTCACGGCATTTCGCGTATCCTTGCAAAGTAGGCAGTTCATTGGCTACTCTCAGCGTAAAGCGTAAACAACAGCTGTCTGAGTCAGATGCTTTTTTGGTAGAAATAGCTCATTGTCAGCAGTACAAAATAGTGACGGCCATCACCGAGTTCGAAACATGCCCTTCAAGCTGGCAAATAGTGTCGATGGTTGAAAGATCTACTGGCTTCAAAGGGGATTCACCCTGGCCTTGATGATTCCGTTACCTGCAGGCGTGTTTCCATATTTTCCATAACGATGGAGAGGGGTGGGGGGGGGCTCGTAGCTACGATGGGCACCAGAAAAACTACTTTTTCGCAGACGCACCTTCATAAATTTGATGTCATGGATGAAGTTTTTTAAAAATCTCCCACAAAATTGAACTAAATATTCTTTAAAAGTTGTAGTTTAATATGCCATTCACTTCAAATAATAAAGTAACCATTTAACGTCACAAAAAATCGTCAAAATTGTGACTGTTTTTGGCCAGAAATTACCGGTTACCAGGCGCCTCCATTTCCATGGGCGCCGCCATCAACGGTTTTAGGGCATCGGTGCAACATCATTTCCTATACCTCACTGGCAACGAACACGGGCACTGGGTGGGTTTTGGAGAGAAAAGGAAATTGAATAAAGCCTTAAACGCTTTCAAATGCCCGTGAAACATTAGGCGACCTTATACCGGGTTGATTTTATCAATGAACCATTCATCAGTCTGGCAAAACATTATCATTTTGTTGAATGCTCAGATGAAAGATTGTGAGTCGATAAGAGCCACATAAATTATCTACCATCAGCCGGACTGCTCGAAAGGATCTTCTTCCCGCCCCGTTTTACGGCAGTTTCTTCTCTCAGTCTCATGCGAACGCAAGATTTTCCCCCTCCATTAGCGCTAATCTTGTAAATTTTGTAAGACATTTATCACTTGGTGATGGTGATCTCGAAAGCCGATCGTTCACTTCCTGGCGCATGGGTACATGGGTCGTGATGCAGTACCAAGAGACGACATGCTCATATTGCATCACAACAATAAGTGCTGTTATTATTGGCTTCTTGCTCGCTTTGGAAAACCGAGGATCAAATGTGAAACAAGAGGCGTTAAGCGCTCGTGCGTTATCAGCATGTGTGGCTGCGCTTGATGGGTTTTCCCCAATCTTCTAGCCAGTAGGCAGTGTCTTTGCTCGGAGTGTGTGTTCGAGTGCACCCTTCTTGGTGGGTAAGTAAAATGGGGTGATAAATCGCGTAACTTAGACTGCGCCCCATACTCCCGGTTTCCGCAGCCTCGCGGGAAAGTCACGTAGTCGGAAGTGATCGTGTGCGTACGCTACGACTGAAGCGCGCGAGTAGTATGAGGAAAAAAAAACTCGGACAGTCCTCCTCTTGACGTCCGCTGCAACCCCTTAACCGCGAGGAGAACCGGTTCATGAAGCCGTGAGTCTAAGCCCGTAGAACGCGTTCTAATGAAGGCGTGTGCGTGGCTAATTTTAGACCCTAGCTAAGGCCCCTCAGCCAACGCCAGCAACGACCTCCTTCCTCACGCAGTTTGGTCCTCTTATTAATTATTTTCGGCATTTCTTAAAATATCTCTCCCGGAGCATAATGTTCTCTCGAAAATACTGTTGCTCGCAGTTAAAGGGAACAGCAAGAGCGCAAACGGGATGCGCAGAGAGAGGACTGCGCAGAACGGGATGGCACCATCGGGGAGGCCAGTGTTCTCTTTTCGACGACCGCCTTTTAGTCGGTGAGCTATTGTGAAGCTGGTTGGAAGCTGCTCTGGCTGCTGCCCTCGGTGCACCAGATCGACCACCCAGCATCTATCGATCAACTAGCATCTCGAGAAGAGGAAAACTACGACGGCTCCGGCCATCCCAACGGTCCTAAATTGTGGAAGAAGCTTCTTTTTTTTCTAAACATCGTGACGTGTCGTGACAACATCGGCTGTAGCTGGCATATCGGTTGACTCACCTAATTTTATACGGAAGTGTTTTCGAGCATTAGCGAGGGTGTATTCGAGTGTAGGCCATGTGTGTGTTTGTGTGCAGTGAATAGTTATAGAATAGTGAAATGTTTGTCAACAGCATTACCGAAACGGTGGTGGTTTTGTGTCTGTGGTTTGTTAAGATCTATCGGCTTATCGATTAGTTACCTTAAACGCAATAAGTCCTGATTCTGAAAAGCGGTTAGGGTGGAAGGGAGGGTGAATGTTCGGGAAAAAATCAATTAAGTGATGAAGCCAGCATGAGGTTGATGGTACACGATCTATGTATTATTGCTCAACGAAACTTCACTGATTGTTTACTTACAAAACACATATAAAAACATACACTTACATCTAATTTAAGGACGCATTAACAGTGTCACGAAAAGGGAGGGTGAAGTTAATCAGTTAACGCCAAACAGGTTGTCGATTTGCAGTTCTTAGTGAAACAATAGGTACGTTAATAAATAAGCCTTAATCACTATCACATAACACGCTAGACAACGAAAGACCGTTGTAGAAAATACTTCAGTTTGATCGACAAAAGATCGTTTGGCGATCTTATTTTTCACTTATTTTAAGTCTGATAAATAATATTATAAAGACGTACACGTCGAAATCTGTTCCTCAGCTCAATGTACGCGGTTATGAACGAGTTAGAACGGGTGGCATCGCATTATTGATGTTGAAAGCATAGGCAAGAGAAGCAATCGGCTAAAAATGCAGCGTATGGAGATGGTAAACAGCATCGTCGTTAGCAGCAGTAGCAGCATCAATAGCAGCAGCGGCAGCAGCAGCAGCAACGCAGTGAGATAAGTATTTTGTTGACACACGGTAGGGGCGACAATTGCAGCAGCGTTGAATTTATCGCTTCCCATACCCCCCCCCCCCCTTCCCTCGCGAAGCTACCAGCTAGCAACTCTTTAGCATTAATTAATATGACGAGAGGCGCCTTCAAGTACGCCAGTTTGACATTCGCCGTAAATTCGGGGTCATTCGTGATAGACAAAAACAGAAAGGCCAGGCCAATGGCCGATGTCAAGTATTCGGTTATTGTTTGAGCTGTGTTGCAACAGTATCTTCGTGTGCAACATGACGCAAGTATTTTTAGCGTCTCACAGCGATTCGCAATTCGCGTCTACAAACAGCTGTTGGTTGAGCGGGAAGCGGGACACTCTCTCAATGTTGCCCCTAAGTATCGCTAATTCGCAATTCAGAAAGTTCAAGTAGTAACGCAAGATTTTCGATTTTCATTGAACAGGACACACGTGATGATGGTTTTGGAACGACCGAACGCGGGGTACCCTTATTGGAAGGTGAACAATATCTCTGACGCATCATCGTTTCTGTTTCTTCAACTATACATCCTACCTAACGGATCGTCTGAAAGTGCATATCCTCGTGGCAGACCATGGCAACTAGATGACTGTTTCTTCGAGAATGTCGCGGAAAGAAAAAAACCAGGTGAGCCAGCCATGACCACAATAGCAGCATAGCATCATCAGACGCTTGGCGCGTGGGTTGACATCGGCGAATGTTTCTCCACGCGGCCACCTTAACGACTCTGATTCATCAGCTAGCGTCTCAACGCGGCACGCTGTCTGTCTGTTTTTGTGTTTCAATTCTTTCAAACGCTACGCCAGGTTTATCGAGAACGTTCTAGAAAAATCACTTCGTTACACTGCACTGCTTTGTCAGGCACTTCAAACGTTATCTCTTTTCTTCATAGCAAATCCAATGAGCGCTTCGATCTCATCTACATTGCATTGACCTCCACTGTTGGCTTTAGCAATGCCTCTTTTTCATTCGTTGCCACTGTGGTACTTCAAAACAACAGCAGCTCAAATGATCCCTGTCTCTGGCCGTGTCTGGTGCTCACGAAATCTATTTTAGTAAAGAAATCTTTATTGCTAATTATTCAGCTCAAAGCAGCTAGACGCCACAGCAATGTTGGTTACATAAAGTGTTTCCTTCTTCGACTCTTATGTTCAATTTCTCGTCTTTCGCTAGCCATTGCCTACACTTTTCCTCGCTCATCACTTTCCTTCCTTGATACTTATTTAGCAAAGTCGCTTCCAATTGGTCCTTCCTTCACTCGTCAGCTGGCCCGGTCAGTACTAACATTTCTATGCTCAACCATTCTAGTTTACCATCAATCAAACGAAAATCGAATCTGTTCGCAAGATTTAATAAAAGATATCGGGCTTTGAATTAAGCCGACGGTAACATGTATGCTCAAACTCAATCATCATCCGAAAATTGATCAACCAGCAGTGCGCGCGCTTGGACGCGAGCGTAGAAAAGCAAACAAGGTAATTGATCGTCTTGCAAACGGTTTCTGGGATT
>NC_064878.1:67916048-67923548 GCF_943734665.1 Anopheles aquasalis
CGCGTTTGCTCAACTTTCATGCCCTTTGCGCGTAGTCGATTAATCGATAACGCATTCCATTCCACCGTGATGATCAGTTTATCGACAGTGCATCACTTGTGCTTGCGGAGCAAAGAAAAGTAGCCCATTTCAAGTGACACTGCGCGATGTCCCAGAGCCAACCAACTGCCTAGCTCGTGGCACACGGAAATGAATACAGTTTTTTCCGTCTTTCGAAAAGACACTACACTTCTTTTTCTTAAAATAAGCCATTCCTTCTCCTTCTTAGTATTTCCGCGCTCTTGCTACATCGTCTTTAAGAAGATGGCGATGGCGAGCTGCGGCATTACTTTTCTTTGCTTTCCACTGGCCGGACCATCACCACTCTTCACCGGGGAACAGCGTGAAGAACGACATTTCACGCAACACCCACGCTGGTAGCATCAACGCTACAGCCTTCGCCTCAGTTTCAGCCAACGTTCCGTGAGAAGTGGAAAAGGTGGAAGCGAGAGTGTGGGATGTTACTCGAGCGAAATTCCTGATCCTGCGCACCGCGCACGCACCGCACTGCGCGATCGTGTGTCACTAAAAATAACGTTTTTCAGTGCGAGCATATTTTTAGCACTTTCGCATCAGCACGGCACGGCCTCACAGAAGCACTTTGCTTGCGAGCCGTGCGGACGGAATCGGCCACAGAGCCCCCCGATCATTGGGACCCACTTTTCACCATTTTCTTGCTACGGAACTGGAGTTTCAATCTTAAAACGCACTCGATTATGGCAGCCGCTAATCGTGTTGATTCCAGAGAAATCGTAGATATCGTGATTCGCAGATCCTTATGCTACACACAACGGTCACAATAGGACACCAGTTATATAATTGGTATCCAAGAGGCACGACGATCGTTCACACGTTTTGAATTCACTCCAAGCTCAACTAACCTCGTTGTTGAGTCACTTGACGGCTCACAGAGTGCTCCGAGCGGCTAATATGGCTTTGCTGCGAGCTGCTAAACTGCTGCTGCTGCTGCGAAAACTCCTGGCTCACAAACTGCTGCTGCTGCTGCTGCTGATGGTGCTGCTGCTGCATAGTCGTGGACGATTGTTGCATCACCATCGACGATTGTTGCCGCATTTGCTGCTGATGTTGCTGCACCAGCTGCTGCTGCTGCTGCTGCTGCGGCTGCAGCTGGAACGGTGGTTGGTTAGGATTTGGTCGTTGCATCCTTCAATCCAGAATGCACACGCAGCACGAGTCGAGTCGATAGGCGAACTGGCTTCTCTGGCCAAACTTTTCTCAACGCACACAACAAATAGAAGTAACAAACTTAACAGAAAACTCGTAGAAACTCAAAACTCTTATATCACTAAATCCTCTTCGGGCTTCCGGGTATTCTTCCTTCCCCCTTTTTTCGGTGCAACCTTCTGATCTTCCGTTGGCACAAACACTGGTTGTGGCACTTTTCTCTCGATTCAAGATCGCTTTCCTCTGTGCGACCGAGGGAAGGAAGCCGAGTATCACCACTTGTTTGCTTTCCTTCGTTTCGATTTCGAAGGGTTTTGCTCTTGCTGAACTGACTCAAGTTATAAGTCCGCTGAATGCCACTGACTTAAACTAGAAGGGAGAGAAAAAGAAAATGCACATTTCTAAAGAAGCTATTTTGGGGTAACGGCTCCGAACCTCGGAGCTATACCGCCAAATAGAAGAACCTCTACAGAAGAGTTTTTTGGGGAAAAACTGCGCAAGATCACCATGAACCACTAGAAAACACACAGGTAGCCCTTAGACCACAAACAGACACAAGAGCACGTACAATCACCAGTAGTATGATTGTAAACATTTTTTTTTTTGGGAAACTCTTCCCAAATGCCTCTCTTCTGATGGGTCACAATTTCAATATTTTCAGGTATTTTCAACGATCATTGATCGATGGCACACGGTGTCACATAGCACAATATCCTATTTCTGGGATCTGGGGATGCGATCGTTTTCCCATCAAGACCTCCACCGAACGAAGTGTAATGGGGAAAAGATTCGGGCATCACCGAGGACACTAGTCTCCACTGTGTGGTGGTGCACTTTTTGATCGAATTTGATTCTATAACGATAACACTCAGGCGAATCCGGATAACGTACGTTTTTCTTTCTTGCACACACTTTTCCACTTAGCACAGACTGGCCAGAGCAGAGAGGTTGGTGAAGAAGGAAAAAGCTCAAGTCATCCCCGAGACGAATAACTTAAGACGTCGGTCGTTTTTGAAGAGCGAGCGAAGAGTGAAGCTCGCGCTGCAAAAATACCAGATCCCAACCGCAGTCACGGGTTTCACGGTGTCACGATGAGAACGTGGGTCGTGCGCATGTGCCTAGCACGCACGACGGCCACGATCGGTTGCATCTCGCGTCGGCGCAATCGATCCCACTGACCGCGACAACCACGGTCTCGAGGCACGATCGATGCCAAAAATAATGAAAACTCTGTTCACCGATCCTCCGCTCCGGTGCTCATGGAAAAACTATTTGGAATGTTTGCCCGTCCGACCCGCTCCCGGTGGCCTACAACACACCCGAGCACCACGGTGATCTCCCTTTGCTTCCTGGGATGCATCGCGGGGGCCAAGGGTACGAAGAATGTTTGTGAAGATGCTGCGGAAGACACGTTTCACATCCTTAACCTCCACGATCGTCCACTACAGACACACACATACACGCACCTATACACCCGGTTAGTCGGGTCTTGCACTAAGAGGAAAGAACGAAAATGCTGTGCTTTGTGTGTGCGCACACACCACCTCGGCGCTCGAACGTCGAGCATAGAAATGAAGTTGTGCTTGCTCAAGGCGCCTGCGCTATCTCCCACATCCGGAAAGGCGCGTTAGTGCGTAGCTCAATGAGAGCCAAGCTGAGCCGAGAGAGTCGCAATCACTGCTCCAGCAGAGAGCAGCTCGCACTCTTCATAGCGTGGCGAAGGAAAATTCCGGTTTTCCACCGATCGAATCCATCTCGCAGGAGCAACAGAGTTTTCCCATTTTTTTCGCTTTTGCGTTTACTCACTCATGCACTCTTCTCCTGCCTTTCCTGCTGCTCGATTCAACAAACATATATAAATTCATCTCTTGTCGGAGTTCGCGAGTTAAATAATTCATCCAAACGTGTTTTCACGCGGACATGAATGCTTCATGCGTGTGTTCCTAGCTTGACGTGGGTCTCGCGCACGCATGAGCCACTTATGCTGCAGCACATTTCATAGTTTCCACCCTTAAGCAGCCTGAAAACGCGATGGTGGCTGTGGAGGGCAGTCACCACCTAGCTTCAAAGCTATCATCGCGGCAACGGTCGCGTGCTTCGCACCTTCGATACGCTCAATTGATAACGCTCTCCGAAGGGTCGGCATGTTACAGTACACCAGTAATGGCATGGCAAGGACTTGCGTTTGGCGAGAAAACGAAGTCGCAAACAAATAGAAACGCATACAGCTTGGACAGCTCACAATTCCATTTTGGCAGCCATGCCTAGACGGTAGAGCTATGCCCTAGAGAGCACAAGCATTTAAATACTTTCGCAGGATTTAATGAACGTGGATCGAATTATTCATTCCTTTGCTACCATTTTGGAATTCCTTGCAACATAAACGTTAGTATTTTATAAATAGAGATGACTCGCTGCCTGTCAAATGTCGGTGTGAACAGTGAACGATGATGGCCTTGCTTTGACCATCTCGCGTGCAAATTTTTCATCAGCGAATGATGCAAGCACACAGCTTACTATTTGACCGTTGAAGTCAGCGTGTGTGCACCGTTGAAATCCAAGCAATCCGGACTGTTCAAGGAACGATGTCCAAAAGTTCATCAAAAGCCGCCACCGCCTCTAGTGGAAAAGGTGTGCCGAAGCACGGTGTTTGTGTTTTCCTTTTTGGATCAGAAATAGCCCGTGGCGATCAAACTCCACGCGCTTGCAAACAGGTGAAAACCATCGTTTTTCCTGTGAATTCGCATTCCTGCGGGGTGACTTCAGCGGCGGCTACAAGGTGCAGAATCATCGCCTACTAGGGAACCATTCGTGTGACTCATGCACGAGAAGGATGAAGCATTCTCGTTTCACAGTGTTAAGACGTTCGGACAGTGTTAAGAGGTCAGATACACCGCGCTTCCCTTGCGCTGTCAAAACATGGTGTCACAAGTCGTCGCAATCCTACTACCTCATCCGCCACTCGTGCAAGAAATGATTCACGGATATCGCAATAGTATCGGTAGTCCACTGGCAATGGCTGGCATATTTTTAGCCAATTATTTGTCATACAAAATGACACTACTAAGCGCGATGGAAGTGTCTCGTCTCGAGAGCATTCTACCGACGAGCACGAGAGGTGTCGAAGAATACCTTCTACGAAGCTAAACTCGCTCTTCCAAATACCAAAATAGCCAGCAACCTGTGTGCTAGCCAGCACATCAGCTACGTCCTCTTTGCAACGAACGTGTCGTTCATGGGGCGTTGATCATTTTCGGTTGATTCAACCGGACGGGGGCGGATGCTTCAACCTCCATCGTGGCGTCATCATGCGGTGAAACTGCACCGGTGAAAATAAACTCATCGTCAGTCCATAACACTTCTCTTCTCAAGTATTTAATTCCGCTTGGCTGTGTATAGGCGCGCTTCTAGCTTCATTAAACTAGGTAGAGCACTTGAAAGAATTTTCATCTTTTGGCTACCTTTGCCACGCGAAATGTCACCGATGAGGGATTTGTGTTTGTTGGTGTATGAAATTTTTCCCTTCGCCTTTGTTACATTAGAAATGCAGCATTTTTTATGTGTCATCTACATGAACTCTTCCAACGCTCAATCCTATGGAATAACGAATTCGCTGCGAAATAAAAAAAAAATGGAAGAAAATTGTTCGCATCAGTTTTCCGAGCTAGCGCTCCAAGGAAAGAGACTAAACAGAGCGTTTTTGGCACCACCACACCATGGCCATGCTGCTGCAAACACTGCCCACCATACTTTCGGGTTTTGACAGTGAAATATGAATTGAGCGATGTTTGGAAGAAGATGCAGGATAAACAATAACCATTTCGACCTTACAACAAGCCTGCCTGGACCGAGGTCGATCAGCGAACGCTAGTCATACAACTTCACCTCCTTAGAATTTCACAATCGTCGTCATTTTGCTCTTTCGTCTTCAAAATCCGACCGAAAATGTTTTCTAATCGAACATGTTTGTGAAGGCTGTTGGTTAAATTAGAGAAAAGCAAACCACAGACGTCACCACCGGCCGACACCATTTCAATGAGTGTTTGCCATTCTTTCCGGTGATATTCCTTTTCCAGATCTACTCTCAGCATGCAGCCGACAGTCGTATAGAGTTTATTTGCTCAGTTCGTTTCGTGTTAACGATCGTTTTGCTGTGCATGAAATCGCGGCACGGGATGAACGGCATACCTTATACGTAGGATGGTTACGGGCAGTGAAGCACGACCAGAAGCAGCCCGATGGCGCACTTCCACTTTATTTGCGGCTGTTTCTTTGAGTACAAAAGCCATCATTTCCACACGTCACACATCCATTGAAAGCTATTTTATAGGCTACTGATCAAGTGGTGTGGCGTGTGGCGCCTGCAATTAAACATACGACTTTGTGGAAGCTATGTGTCTTACTGATACCAAAAGCCACCGGCACCAACCGGCAAGGGCAAGATCCCTCACGATGCTATCTCAATCAAAAAGACAAAGAGATGAATCATTTTACGAGTGCATGGTATCGTAGCATAGATCACCGTCTCTGAAACTTCGGGTAGGAAGATCATACAAGATCACAACTTAACACTCGAATTGTTTACACGCACATAATCATTTGTCCGGCAGTCCAGTTTGATTTAAAATTGTTCTCACGAAGAAGCGGTGCAATTCGTTCAAAAGCTCATTAAATACCATTCATAAATGGTGACATCTAGAGAAGGGAACAGCTGTTCAATAAGCAAACAATCACACCTATTGGCAATTTGTGAAACAGGTGCTAACGAGCTATTGATGCTGCTGTTGGCAGTTGCTGGTTGTATAGTGAGATTTGCTTTGGGAGCAAAATGAAGCAAAAGAATTCATCATGTGAAGAGAGTTTCGTTGTCAATTTTCACTCATTTCCATTGGTCAGGTCGACGAAAGCAAATCGAGTGAAAGGGGTTATGTGCGTGACATACATTCGTACACGCTTTCCCGAGGGGAAATTCAAGATTTTGGGCTGTAAGTTTAGGCTACGACGCAGACATCGCTGAAGTGACCCATATACTTTGGCCGGACACATGCGTTCCATATAAATATTCATGTGAGTTAAACCAGATCGGAGATCTTTGAAAACGGTAGGAATGGGCAACAGGTAGACGGCACCAGTGGGTGTAAGGTTAAGGTCTAATTGTTTCATGAAACTCACCAGACCTTTAGCTGCTTAAGAAGCCAGACATAGCCCACTGCAGGGAGCGAGGGGAGGATAATGAGTTTATTTCGGAGGAACGAGGTGAAAACGGGTTGAAACTTAATTTATTGCGACACGCTGTGGGTGAAATTGGGCTGAGTTTCAGCTGTAGCTGGTGAACAAACCATGGGCTAATGGTTCAAGCCCAAAGCGATACTTCGTGCGGCGATATGTTGGGTGCGAGTGTTGGTTCAGTGCTATTTAAACCTAGCAGTGATCAGTCTAGTTTACGGGAATAGTCATATCAAAGTCGTGAAGTGGTTGTGTGCATTTTATTATCCTTTGCTTTAAAAAGACACAAGTGTTTTCACTAATACTTCCGGAATGCTACACGGTTCGTTCCACCGTTATCCACTGCAATGAAACAAAAATGGACCGGGTCAAATCATGGAGCGATAGCTGGCATATCGATTCGACAACATAATGTGATGCTGTAGCAGTGAATCATGGTGAATGGAGACATGCAAATTCTATGGAGCATGAGATAGAGATGTACTCAACCCTTGGATGGACTGCTCGACAGTGAAAATGATGCGAATGGAGACAAAAAACCAATGTGAACTTCCATCAACCCCAACCCAGTTTTGCAGGAACAAGCCCTGAATTTTGCGAATTGGGATTCGATTATCAATAAAGTGTCTGAATGTGCATGTTAGTGTTGCAGTTGTGAGTTAGTAAATATCGGACTGGATATGAAAATGCAATTAAAATACTTTCAACATTCAATGGTATCGTAATGATCTTGCTTACCTTCGCATGTCTGTATCAAGCAGATCGAGCGGTACGTTTTCTCGTACGAGTCCACCTCCTCCAGGGTTCGAATTCCATTCGTCGAGCAGTGTGGCTCCTGCCCAGCATCGCCAACCATTGGCCGTAATTCCTTGTAGCACAGAAAGGAAGCCTCTAAAACATCGTGGACAAAAATAGCAAAGGAAGAAGCCAAGTCAGTAGCAGAACGGAAACCAACCAACACATTCATTCGCTGTATAGCGAGCTGGGACAAAAGGAGTGATTCGATGAATTAAAATTTCACAACTTTACGAAAACACACCATTTTATTTT
>NC_064878.1:67943548-67978548 GCF_943734665.1 Anopheles aquasalis
ATCCAATGGACGACTTAATTGAGCCGCATTTAATGTGCTAGTACCTTACACCAGTGCGATGCATATGAGTGTTGCTAAAGATCATGTGTCTGGCACACATGACTGCGTGTGTTTATGATGGTAGAGGGAGATCGTGATACTTACTTTCACCTCACGGTTCGTGAAATGTTTTCCATCGTGTGTCCACATCAGATCCGGCTGCGGTGTGCCAGTAACCTGCGCTTCCAGGCGTATCTTCTGTCCAACCCGCGCCATCACGTTGGATAGCGGCTCGCTGAATCCGGGAAACTCGGTCGGTTCCAGTGCTACCAGATTTTCAGAAAAAAAGAAGAAAAAAGAGAGAAAAAAGAGAGAGAAATGATGATGCAGGGTAAGAGAGCGAGAAAGAAAACTTTAGACACGGGCGTGCTGCTTGGCATGAAACGATCTACTACAACAGGTGTGAGCAGCTGATTGAACATTTTCCACTGGGTTTTATGTTTTGATCGTTCAGATCCCGGCTGCCGGTACGTCGAATGGAGGGTGGCTTCAAAAATAGATCGTGATAATGTCGAACGTCGGCAGCGTGCGATGCTGTGGCAACCGTGGAATTCCAACCTAACGCCTATTGATTCGAGCAACGAAATGTCGCTCTCGAAGAAGAATATTCATCAAAGTAGTCCGTTGTTGCCACGGCCACACGACCACAGAGTAGCAACAAAGTTAGCAGCGTACGATGCTAATGGACTGACCGATGACAGGCCTTTTGGTCCGAAGCGGAATGCAATCGAG
Source organism: Anopheles aquasalis (assembly GCF_943734665.1). Lineage (NCBI taxonomy): Eukaryota > Metazoa > Arthropoda > Insecta > Diptera > Culicidae > Anopheles > Anopheles aquasalis. The sequence continues at coordinate 67,944,320 of NC_064878.1, forward strand.
CGTATAATCTCAAATGTCTCCCAGAAGTGCATTGGAAACGCAGCCAGATTAGATGAGGGGCATGCTACGGCGGGACGATATGCCAGCGGCTTAGCTCGTAGCGCCTCGTCTGTCTTCTTCAATTGGGTGCAGAGAATTATTGCAAAAGATTAACGCACCATTAGCTCGGATGCGTGTAATTTCTGTGACAGCGCTCGGTAACGAGAGCGTGCGATGGCTACGAGGAAATGGGCTGGCCCAACCCGTTTTCCGCTCGAAAAGATAAATTAACAACATTGAGAGCACAACACCCTCGAGGCCACGATAGCAAAGTGGTGCGCTGCTTGGAGTTGACACTACTAAGTGGATTACAAGTGGCAACGGGCGCACATACAACCGCAAATGCACTCTCAACTATTTCTGTCTCACCGATAATCTACATCACTTGACGCCACACACAGTTTCGATCTTTCTCTCGCTGAGCGATCACGTCCGGGAGTTGCTTTTTGAATTTATATGCAACTAAACGATGGAGGTTAAACATACAAGTCCATCATCACATATTTTTACAAAAAAAAATAACGATGGAGGCGCATGGGCGCCTCCATCGTTGGCGCCTCCATCATTTGTGGTTTCATCGTTTACACTCCAGGACGCACACTACCTATTGCTACCATGGTTACGCAACGATGATTCTACTACTACTATTACTGGTTTGGGGAACCCCCATTACGTACGCCGTGAGCGGGTGCAACGCACTGACGCCAAGCAGCACTTCAAAGCGGAGAAGCACATCACCAGCGTAGCTTCGTGGCCGATCAATCAGTCCTACCGACAAGTAATACTTACGCTTAACCGTGAGAAACGCGATCGTTTCGCTAGACCCGCATTCGCTAACCGCACGACAGGTGTAGTGCGTTTGGTCCTCGAGGTACACTTGCTCGATACGGAGGGAGGCAACACCCGACACCGGTTCGTAGGATTGACGATAATCGGGTGAACCATCGATGCACCGGTCACCCTTGAACCAGTGTACCGTTGGTGAAGGCGTTCCGGTTACAACACAGTCATACTGGAACGGTTGCCCTTCCTGCGCCACACCACCGTCGAGTAATGGCATGGTGAACGTTGGAGCCGTTCCCGCTGGTTTCGGTTCTGGCGGTACCTCAGTCACCAACAATCGTGCCGCTGTGTCAGCCACTCCAGCATCGTTCGTTGCTCGGCACAAGATATCGGCACTATCCGCAGTGACCGTCTCATCGATCACCAACGTGCAGACTCCACTGGCCGGATCGAAGCTTGTACGATAGTCCGGATTGTCCTGCACGCTGATACCGTTCTTGTACCACTCGATGCATGGATCGGGAGTCCCAGCGACCACACATTGCAACCGCACACGCTGCCCTTCCTGACAACACACATCGGCCAGCGGTTGTACGACTCGCAAAGATGCTTCTGACTGTGGTTCATGTCGTTCGGGTATCGCTTGTGGCTCGCTTACGGTCTTCGTTGTTGATGTCGTTGTGATGACTTCGTGAATTTGCTCGTGAATTTGCTCTTCGACCGTCTGTATTACCAATGGAACCTGCGGTTCCTTCAAATACTGCTGCTCGTCTACGGTCTGCACGTCAAACGATTGTTGTTGAGGCAGTGAGCCCAAGTGCGCCGTGGTGGTTGTTATCTTAACATTTTCGACTACTTGAGCCGCATGCTGCTGCTGCTCAAGTTCACGTTGTTTCTGCAATATACGTTCCTGTTCGAGACGTTGCTGTTCGAGTTCGCGTTGTTGGTGTTCTAGTTCTCGCTTTTGTTGTTCAAGCTGCTGTTCCTCAAGCTCTCGTTGTTGCTGTTGCTGAAGTTCCCGCTGTTGTTGCTCAAGACGCTGCCGTTCCAGTTCTTGCTGTTGCTGTTCGAGCTCACGCTTTTGTTGCTCGAGTCGTTGCTCTTCAAGCTCTCGTTGTTGCTGTTCGATCCGCTGTTGTTCCAGGCGCTGCTGCTCGAGTTCTCTTTGTTGCTGGATAAGTCTCTGCTGCTCTAGCTCTCGTTGTTCTTGTTCAAGCTTCTGTTGATTCTCGCGCATCTGTTGCTGCTCCATCAATTCTTTCGTGCGCTCATACACCTCAGATTTAATTTTGTAAAACGTTTGAAACAGTTTGGTGTTTTCGGTGAAGATCGTAACGGTTTTGTCAAAGCCGTAGAGCTGTGTGGAGAGCACCGATATGTTCTTCAGCGCATCCAGCTGCTGTGCTTCATGTGAACGGATCGTGCTATCCACCTGGGCAACCAAATCATTCGCTACGTCGACATTGTTCAATATTGTGAGTTTGTTGTTCGCATTAATCAGATCGGCATTCAAATTGCGATAGCTATCCTCGATCTGAGAAAATACGTTCGAAAAGGAGTGTGGAAAAGCACAGTGGATCACCATTTGGGTGCTAGCGATGCGAGTCTTTATCTTATACTTACCGATGCTAATTTGCCAAAGTACTCGATTGCTGTGCTAAACAGTTTACGACGCTCGTCGATTTTATTCATCAGTTCCGTCCATTCATTCCGGATTTTATTCGTCTCTGATTCGACATATGGGCTCGTTTCCGGATACTGCCTTACCAGCTCCGCTCCAGAGTTGATAAACGTATCCAAACGATGCTGAAGTTCCTGTTTAATTGATAAAACCACGTAAAAAAATTGAGCTATATTCGTGATTCAACATTCAATGTGTAATGCTGTAATGCGCCGCATAGCTACAAGTATGTTAAATGCTTTTAATTGCAGCCACTGTAATTGTGATCAGTCACCAAAAGACCCTCAATCTTTGCTAATCAGGCTACATATCGTTAGCATTCTTCTTGAACACCTTCATCTGTAGTCTGGTGGGCGTAATTAAATGTCACACGCGCTCGCTCGGCACACGCTGCGCATAGATATGCAACGAAATGCATTTTCTCGTAGGACGCATGGCACTGGTCAAAGTATCATCTTCAGCAACAGGTGCGTGCAATCGTTAATTGTTACTGACAGAAAGATGAGCGCTTATGCGGGAGTTCAACCTGAGCCCAGGCTCAAACCGGTCATTCATCATTCACCGTCCCTCATGCGCGTCAACAGCAATTTCCTCTTGACTTCTGAGTGTCTCTCCTACAAACGGGATGCATCTCAACCAGATCATTCTAACATCGTCGCCTCGTCTCGGTGATCTACACCACCACAGCCGTGTGCTCCCATACGAGATTTTCCCAGAAAAAACAAATTTTACGATGGATTCTATAAATATTTACTTAGCTACTACACATCACACATGGCCAGTCTCTTGTCATCGTAGCGCCAACACCAACACCAGTAGCCCAACCATACGACTGTGTAGTGTTGATGAATTCAGACGAGGATGTTTGTGGCCAGCACGGCATATGCCGCCACACCTTCCGGAAGCGGAATCCTACGACTGAGCCTCCCTCGGCGACCGAATGAAAACATAAAACAATGTTATACTGTGCCCGTTTGGAGGTGGAAATCAAAACACTGCTCCATCAACGGACTTTGCGTTGTGCATCACTTGGCCCAGTTCAACCGTTAAAATATCGCGCGATGTGCACAAAAGTGATTCCATGGATATATTCTGAATTCAATTTTGCTATTTGTGGCCGAACCTACCGAAGACTTTCAAATCACCACAAAATAAACCAAACAATGCATGTTTGTGCAAGCCACTGAAGGAGCTGTAATGCAGGTTTCCCACACACATCGTAATTCTGTCTGTGCTACGACGGGAAACCAAAACAAGCAAAGCAAGTTGCAAACCTACAGCCGTCTACAATTACAGATTAGAAATGAAAAATGTAATCCATCTTTTGTATTCTATCTCTAAACAAGCGCGCTCAGCAATAACGTTTTAATTTTTACGTGTAGCATATAAAATATATGGTAGTTAAACTCCCAACACTTGTAAAAACTATCGATAATAGCCGATCGAAAAGGTTAGTTCAATGGTTATTATAGTGAACAATCTACAGAGATAACTGGTTATAAAAATAGCTTGCGTAACTAGTGGCATATTCTCGATACGGCACGTTGCCCATCAATAATTGCCTCAATCACAGCAGCTGTGCTCTAATCGGAAAGGACATCATTCATCAGCTCACTCTCAAGCAGATTTGGGGTATGGCCGTAAGGAAAAAGAAAGGGAGACGAATAGAGAATGGATCCAATTGGATGATCTCTATCCTACGCATTCGTAGCACAACACTCGCACCCGGTGCAGGATTAAATTTATGACATCCGAGGCAAACGAGCGCAGGAATAGTTTTTTTTCTCATTTTCTACCCTACCAATCGTGGGAGGAAATCGCGCGTTGGATGGAACGAAACGCATAAACATTCAACATGGAACCAAATGACACGCCCGAGCCTCGCCAGTGTGTGGCATTGGGATAAATCATTGCACAGTTTCCCTGGTAGTTCGCCGAACCGGTTGAGGGTTAATGCCGTTGCGCGAAATTCAAGACCGTCGCGTCAACGTCGGGTTGGCGCCATGCACTAGAGACAGTCCAACGTAATTAGCTGCCGTGACGTGACATGAGCGGTGGGTGCGAGACAAATGTCCACGATTAATTAAACAGGCGTATCTGACCTTGCCTCAGGCTGTAATGAGTATTGAGCCGATTCACTTACTTGCAAAGCCGCCGCATGCTCCTCGAAAGCCAACCGAGCAGTTTGGGCTTCGGCAATGTTTTCACCAAACTGGCCACGCTGAGCTTCCAATCGTTGACCAGCGTCACGGATCGCACCGCGCACTTCGTGCAACTCGCGATCAAACGCGATAACATTGTGCTGCTTCTTCAGCTCACAATTCTCCGATTCCGTTTGTGACTCGAAGTATGTCCGCAGGTTCTCCAGCAACGTGATGATCTTATCCGTATCCATTTCCTTCGCTCCTGGTGGTTCCTGTGATTTGACTCGTTCGATGATCTGCTCGCTTTGCTGCAATAAATTGCGGAAGTGTTCCATCGTCGTCTGCTTGAACTGCTCATAACTATCGGCTATTGCCTCGACACTGCCCGGATCGGTGACGGTTTGCTTGTTGGCAAAGTACTCCTTGATACTGTCGCGACACTGTACGATCGAGACGAGGAATTGCTCGATGTCCACCGTCAACTCGCTGAAATCGGCAGCCATCGAGTGGAGCTTCGTTTTGATGGAGTTTAAATTGTTCTTTACGGTCACAATATCTTCCACAACACTCGGCGAGCTGCTCGATTCAAGCTGGTCGATCGTGTCGAAGCGTGTGGTAAGATCGGTTTCGGCAGCCTGAATATCATTCTGTACCGTCACTCGTTTCCGCCCTATAAACTCCATCAGATCGGTTGGATTATCCAGCGCCGTACTGAAGATAGGATACAGCTGCTCTTCCAGCTTCGACGTTACGGCCAATGTCTAGTGAAGGCGTAATACAATTCCATAGAAAATGGTGCCATTCAAACAAACAAACAAACCTTTACCACTTTTTCATTCAACCAAACACTTACCTCCATGTTGGCGGCCATGATTTCTTTTAGGATTGTCTCCGTGCGTCGTCGACTGTTCCAGCTTTCCCACTCATTACTGATCGCCAACTGACGATCGTCGAATTCGGCGAGCGTTCGTTCGACGCACTGCGCTGCGCGAGATTTCTGCAAGTATGGGTCCGCCCCAATCTGGGGTGTCGTATACATTCAAAGAAAGAGAAAGCAAACCGTGTAAGCCAATACACATGAGTCCATTCAGCGATAGCAGCGATGTGGTAGAGAAAAAGGAAAGACAGAGAGAGAGAGAGAGAGAGAGAAATGTTGTACATCCCGAGGATAGGGTAAAATTCCGAGCAGAATTACAATATTATGCTCATTCTGGGTGGTTTTTTCACAAGCGCCACAACCACACTGGCGTGCAAATTGTGAGAGAGGTGGCATCGGAAAATGATGGACCGTCCAACAAATGGTGTTTTCTTTTCACGACCGTCAGAGCATGGTATTTTCGTACCAGCCTTAACGAGAAAGAGGACTTGCACCGTTCCACAGCATCAACACAGCATCTGCTGATCGTAGCTTCCAGATTGTGTCAGGCGTTTCTCAGCCAGCGTTAATTCTATTTCTTTATAAAAACGAACCCCTAAAAAAGGGGTTACCAACCAGTAAGTGCATTAAGTTTTTCTAGCGAAAATGTTTTCAATTTATGCAACTCCATCAAAGCAATCTTCATGATGATCAGCAACGCATAGCTTTCATACATCGGTATGGGGTAATGATTAGTGTAATGCAGAATCAAAACATCAAATGTGTAAATCTATTTGCCCCAAGGCTGAGTAGCTTTCGTCAAAAGTGGTATCTTCATTTGCATGTTGTTTACGATCAAATTACGTACGATCTTGCCATGGGCGCATGCAATGGGACGATTTGATTTATTTCAGAAAATGTTCGACATGTCGCGATTGCTCAACTCAATTTCTGTTCATAACTGACCTACTGATTCGTTTCATGTGCGGTACTGGCTTGCCAGCCACTAATGCTACACTCAACTTACACATTACTCAATGGCGTTCATCCGTTAGACAGCTCGTGATCGTCAAAACTGGTATCCCGCGAACACATAAAAACATGCACACATTAGCAAGACACACTTCCAAACTCAAAGCTAACCGTTCAAATGAAAGGAAAAAAACTTTGCATTCCTCTAGCATTGATTAACAGGCAAGCGTTTAAGGATGAAGAGGGGGTTTGGCCCACCACGGCGAGCTCATCATGAATATCACAAACCAAACAGCGGTTTCTTCTTGGCAGCGGCCCAACTCGTTCATTATTTATCGCCGTTTTGAGTTTTACGGATACAACGATACGGTCTACGGCATTATATGGCTCCCAGGTGACGCAAGTCAAAAAAGAATACCCCAACCTACCGTGGGTTTCCTTACCTGTTCCAGTTGGTTCAAAAATTGAGCTCCGATCGTCCGCAGGCTCTCGAGTGTCTGGCGGATGTTGGCTGTAGCTGCATGGATGAGTGAATGGTCGGCCGGATTGTCCTTGAACGTTGCAAACTGGATTGCGTAAGCGTCGAACTGATTGCGCAACGTTTCCGCTTCCTGATGGAACTTGATGTATAGCTTCAAACGATCAACCCGCTCGATGACGTAGTTTTTCAGCTCGATCCATTTTTGTCGGATCAGGTCGATCTTTCGCTGCACGTCATCACGCTGCACGTCGGAAAGATGCTCCAGGCACGGTGTCAACCGCACGAGCAAGTTATTTATAGCGTTGCCTTTGATCTGGAATGGAGAGCACAAGAGAATAGAACGATCGTGGTTAGGAGTGATGAAGAAGTTGTACTTTTTCTTGCTGCTGTGCGCATGAACAAATGTGCAGCACTTTGAAAATATTTTGAAAACCAGTTTTTTAAACTCATGAAAAACAGAGCGTAGGTTGAAGATAAAATGCCGTTAGTTTAAAACATGTTTCTGTCATTCATTCTTCGATGCTACATATTCGATCGTTTGATTTTTTGAGCAGAAAATGGATACAAACGGAAACAATTCTTACCTCTAAATCATTCAGAAACTGGTGATGCAACAGCAAGCACTCTTTGGCCTCGATGAGATTTTCTCCCATGTTGTGAATAGCTTTGCCACCAACAATTCTTTCTGCAAATGCTTCTTCAAGCCACACGAATAACTGGTTGTAGCGCTCCAAGAACTCATTCAAGGCTTGCGACGCTCGAACGTTTCGTTCACTTTCCTCATTACAGTATCGTTCAAAGTTCAGCTTGCGCTGTTCGATCCGCTCGATCATGGCTTGTACGCCGGCTACTTCCGGTTTCGTGCGACCAACATCATCCACTAGCGAGTAACCCATCTGCAATACTTCGCCAATCGATTCGCGAATATCTTGAAGCAACCGCTGATGCACCGGTAGATCGTTTGGCGAAGACGGCCTCATTTGAGCATTGCTAACCTCTATCTCTAACTGATCGAGCCTTTTCAAAATCGCCTCGGCTCGCCCGAAAAACTCTCGTGACGTACCCAGCAATGTTTCCCGATGGTCGATCTCCTCCAAATGCTCCGAACATGCATTTAGCACACTATAGGCCTTAGCGCACGCTTCATCTCCTGCGAAGCACCCGGTCGTAAGAAGTTCTTCGGTTGCCTTCGTTATCTTCAATGATTTGTCCCGTAGCATGGCTGCTTCGGGCTTGAGGTTTTGATACGTTTCGAGTAGGTCTCGAGCCTGTTCCGCCGATTCACCCAGAGTGAAGGAACTGAGGTTCTGGCTCCGCACTCGGCTCAAGCATTGCTCGATCTCGTCCAGCTCCTTTGCCAGAATCGCAAGCGTGAGACACTGCTCTAGTTGTGTTTTGCGAGAAATCCATGCTTGTTCAAGCTGATTCCGACGGTTCGAGAGATCTTCTAGCCAGGTCTCTACCAGCCCGATGGCTTGTATGGCATCAAGCTTGATGTGGTTCGGCCTCGAATCAAGCGTGCCTATCTCGGACAGTACTCGCAACCGATCCAATATCTGATTGCCAGCTGTGAGCGCTTGCGAGATTGTGTTTAGCATATCGCTTCGAAGGTTGCGAAACGATTCCAGGAACTCACGCACGGCATCAATCTCGATCGGTATCATTGTATCGTTGCAGGCTACTTCCAGCGAGGACATCTTCCCGTATGCCTCCCCAAGACGCTCGAAGAAGCTCACATTCAGCGCAACGATCTCGCGACGTTCAGCGAGCATCTTCTTGATATCATGCCACACAGCATTCAGCGACGACGCCATTTCTTCGATTAGTGTCGGGTTGGGTCTCTCATTCGATGAAATTTTTTCCTGTATCTTTCTATAGAATTCCTCCAGTGGTGTTGGCAGGTTCTAGAAAAAAAACATCAAAAGGAAAGTTAGCCACTGCATTTATCTCCTCAGCCTTTCTTACCTGTATCTGCTGGAGCAACTCATCGTGCTGGTTTTGAAGCTTCAGCGCCTCGTCGAGACTCGGTCCAAGAAATGTGAATTTTGGCTGCAGATCTGCTACCTTGATAAACAGCTTTTCTCCGCTCTTTGAAAAAACCAAGAAATAAATGCCTTATTAATCAATCGACCAACTATAGAAAATAAATGCGCATTGCTTGTGATGCTATCGAGAATCTGATGCTCGACAACACATCTATTATTTATGTTCTAACCAGATCTTTTGTTATTGTGATTTAATAGACTGCTTTTGTGTGTTGCAATGATTTGCCAATGAAAATAGTACAAGTGGTTTGGTAAATAAAGAAAATAAAATGCTCAGAAGAAAACAGAAAAACCGCAAACGTTCTTCTTTTCATTCATGATCCAATCCATGTCTCCATGATTCAAGAGAGCGGCAAAATCTCTCAAATCATTAATAAGAAATCTCTTCAAGTTTCTCTCTTGGTTAAGTGTCACAAATATTTTTAGTTGCAGTTAGTATAGCATATACCATAATTTTTCGATTAAATCAATTGTTTTTTTTTTAATTTTATGTAAGAAAATTGAGAGTTCCTCAAGGTTATACATAGATCAGTTTGGTGACGTGCAACGTGTTTTGGAGAGCTTGCGTGTTTTTGAGAGGATCGCACATTATTACGCTCTCTCGTTTTTCTCGCAAGAAGGGTGCGATCAACCTTTCCTGATCAGAATACCGTAGCCACTCTGAATCTCTCTTTAATTCAAATATGGGTCAAGGATTATGAAAGTATTTGATAACCATTTTAAGAATGAACATTTAACTACGAAATTTGTTAGTGCAAGTGCCGAGAAAATGTTTAAAAAAGCGCAAAAATAGTAGAATATAAAACCCAATAAAACAATCAATTCTCTCGCTTAACGTCTGGAACTAGTCGTCTTGATATTTTGCTTTTGAATCGCAGACGACATAGATCGCGTGTTGCAAGTGAAATCCGATTCGAACGCCCTTATTTCCGTTTCTCGGCAAGCAAATAAACAGCGGAGGATGCCTGCTCGGATTAGATTCGCCCGCCTGCTGAGTTCTTGACGGTTGACGGAGATTTGTTTACAATCTCTTGTGCAGCATACACGCTCGCACACCGTGCAACACGGCGGGTGTCGACACACGATCGTGCTTTGGCAAGATCGAGTTACGCACCTGCAATACAGCCAGCATCCGCTAATGGAAAGTGGTGAATCTTTTCTAGAACCCAAGAGAGTTGCCATTCGATGTGGAGCGAAATCGCCGGAAGTTAAGAGAAAAACGTACAAGTCCCGCTCCTTTCAATTGTCACCGTTACCTATGCCCGATTTTCAAGGCACATACGCTCATAATCGTCACTCGGTTACACCAGCCTCGTTCGCCATTTCAACCCCTTTCATCGGGATTTCGATTGGCATCGGTGCAAGTGAAGCGAAGAAAGCGAAGCCAAATTAATTGCCATCGAGGATACATGGTTTCAGCCTTTCGGCGACGTCAGGCAGCATTGACCAGCAGGGTAGGTTGCCTTCTTTTGGACAGGAATGCGGGTCAACGGGCCTGGCTCCGTTCGGTAGGGGAATCTAATTTGCTCCGATTTTGCAGTTCCATTTCACCGAAGCCCACTCTGTTCCTGCACCCTTCACTAGGGGCTTTCCGGTGCGGAACGCTGGTCACGCTCAATCAGCAAAGCAAAAAGCTTTGTCCCGCTTGCGACCAATAATTTGACACACACTCATTTCTCAAACAACAACATTGCCCTTGTATTTTGGGCGAGGTGAAAGCATATCTTTTTCAATGCTTTCTAAGACATTGCGGCTTGTGTTCGCTCGAAGCATATCACCCGTCCATGGCCCATAACTTACTTTCCGGATACATACTTATACAAGGTGTGATGACGAATCAGAAACACGACTTTACTTTTGAACCCCATGGCTGAGTTAACATTAAACCTCTTTCGGCTCCAGTGGTTCCGAACTGGCAGCAAAAACCAGAAGCAGTCGCATCGAGACAGACCATAGCTCTATCCCATGCGTCCCAATCTTGAGCTGCTGGATGACGGCACGTGTTCATAATTATCTCTCTTTAACAACTTTGCTCTGAAACCGGCATCTCAAACAGAGCATACAGCAAGGCTACAACACACGCTTACTGGCACTTCAGCTGCTGAATGCAGCCGTCATTAGTCAGTAGCGCTGGTGTGGAAACATAATTTTTCAATTTCCTTTTTCCAATTCTCATAAGACAGAATACATCTGGTTCACCATCAAACATTAGCACGCAGAAGGGTTTAGAGGGAGCGCTTCGGAACATGTTTTGTGTTGGGACCATTTAATAGGTAGGTTTAGGTAGAATCATTCCAACACTACACAATGCTGCGCTTTCAAGTGTGAAAGAAAAGACCTCCTAGATAGTGACAGCCTCACCAATGCAATGCATACAAAAACCTCAAACATGATTTATGGAGTGTTGAATGATGGTGTCGAGAATAGTTTATTTTTTCCTTTGTGCTTCTCATCTTTCATTTTTCTTATTATGTTATCAGCAAATTATTTGCTAATGTTGTTTAAAAATGTTTAAAATAATACGCTAATATGTTTAAAAAAAACCTTTGAGATTTAACAATTGTAAATGTATGCACCTTTGAATCGTCTTGATATGTGTACTTATTTGAAATAAATCTAATATGTGCTGTTCACAATTCATGAACTTCCTTTTTAAACTAATTGTGACATATTTTAACTACTGAAATCAATTCAAAGTAACGCTACTAGTCACAGGCGGTGACGCTATCGATAGAAGACGATTAAAACAATTCAAGGTAGCTGACCGTATAGTCCGCTATCTGTCACGCATGAGTTTCGCACTCACGCCCAATGGGTTCGCCCAATGATAACGTGTAATGGAGCATTACTTGTTGTTTTGCTTGTTTTATGACATGAATGATCGCTCGCGATCAGCAAACCGTTGCGCAGATGGTCAATCACTAGCATTTTTTAGCTCCTAAAACTTTTTCTCGTAAACGGTCAAAACCGTTTAAAGCAGATGATCTCCGAAGCGCAACGACCTTTATGTGTTGAGTGTGCATGCAGATAAAACACAGGTAAATAATCTGAAGTGAATGAATATTGCGAAAAACTCATCAAGTGTTTATGGTGCAATGTTAAGATCGACATCCACCGTTTTTATTCACCGGTAACCGAAGCAACAGCATAATACTGAGGAATTCATAGGATTGGGAACCCTCGATAATGCCTACGCTAATCCCCGTTCAATCCCAAACCTGTCTTTCGCATGCAACGTGAAGCGCAACAAGACACAAGTAGAGGTTTATTACGTCCAGAATATCTAGATCATTACATGCCACTCGGTTTCCTACATGTTCCACTGAAGATCAACAGCCCAGTCTGTACGATGCACGTACGCGATGCTGACATCGAACAGCACCGTATAGGTACAGACATAAATTTATCTGCAATCTTGTTCCACGTCGTTTGCATCCATTCCGCTGGACTTTTTTTTCCTTTCTTTTATATCCCTGCACTGATCGTGCAACGCACGGTAATCAACTCTCTTCTTAACTTCCATTTTCCCGGCTTTATTATCCTATTCCCAGAGTACACGGGGCAAAGAGCTGTTCAAGGAAAGGCCAGCAAGAAATATTTATTGCTCCGATTACGTTTCCGATAGCTATTAATGGGATAATTATCAGTCCACCCTAGCCAGTAGTGCTAATGATTAACCTGACCGCACAGTTTCTTCTCGAATGGTGTAGGGCACGCACAGACAGCCATGCGCATCACTTTGCATGCCACAACCACTAGGCCTCGCTGCGAATAAATGCAGGGTGTCGACTCTTGGCATATCTCTCGTGGGAATCAAATACTCGAAGCAACCTTTCCTCGAGCGTTAATTGCAAAAAAAAGTAATTTCTCCTTCAGAAAAAAGGGTGCCTCCCATCCTCAGAATACTTTAAATTCAGGACCTATGCCAACTCGCGGAATCACGCGTCACATGAACCAATGAAGCGCCCTATTTTCCTGAAGGGTACGTTGTATTTGGGAACTGCTCCCGTTGCACGCATACCAAACACATCCCGCAAGCAATTGCTTACAACCGATCATAGAGACTCGAATTAAAATTAGACCCAGGGCAGAGGCGGCAGCATGATCTTCCCGTGAACACATGCTGTCAACATTGACTTGAGCCAGACAAACACATCGATAAGCGTACAGCTACACCCAAGCTGAGTACGATACCATCCGGCAAGGAGTAACAAATCCGATGTAAAGCCGGATCGGAAGCTAATGTTCTCGCACGCTCTATGAAGGTTATTTTTAGGCTCCACTGAAGCAATCAGAACTCTCAGATTTACGTGATGGAAGAGAAATGATGAAAACAAAGCAACAGCACTGAACATCCATGTAAATGGATATTTCCGGCATTCCTGGAGTAAGTTTAGAATTAATAAAAAGTAACACCTTACTGTCCTACCATCCTGCTTTGAAGTCTGACACTGGTTTGGAAAAAATGAAAATCTAAACTATGAGATCACACTCTACAGAGAGAAGCATTTGTAGGATAGTTTTTTAACATGGAAAGCATTTTAGGGTGACGAATCGTACTTCAGTTGCTACAGCATGCTAGACGGTTTGGTTTCAATTGGAAAGTGTGATACTCATCTCAAATTGTGGCCCTACTGACTCTGAGTATTACCTCATCGTCGACCTTATGGCATATAGGGTATCTTGTCGCTCTAACTGGCGTTATGAACACGGCACGTTTCGGTTGGTGCCGCACCCTCTCTGTCCATCGAAGCATTCTGTTTCTACTACGTTCCCCAACAACACTAGCAAATGCATTATGCATCAACAGTAAGCTGTGCGCAACATCATCATGTTGAAACGATTACTTCCTTTCCATATGCCACACTACCGGCACAACTCTTCCAAAGATCGGCCTTTGAGCTAGCGGGCTGGTTCCGATTTGTTCACACCCGTACAGACGCACAACAGCGCAGAAAGCAAAGATTAATTTTAGAACATTGCAACATTTGCACGCCCTGTTGGGAGGCAGAGATGAGGACGAGGGACTCAGATTATGAACGAGCGAGCGAGCAATGGACTTTCATGACGTCATTGGGATCATGGATGAGCGTACACAATCGACCCGCTTCTTTGACCAAGGTGCCACAATGTTCCAGAGGCCAGAGCCGTCCAAAGAACTCATCCATAGCCTTATCATCAGACAGTGCATTCATGCTTCTGCGAGGGTAATCTCGGTCAAGTACTCGAGGACTTGCATCGAGAACTGGTTTAATCTGTTGTTCGTTTTAAGAAGATGGAACACAGCGAAACAGCCAAATTTGCGAGGTCGACCGGCATGGCAGAAACTGGGACACCAAAGTGTCGGTGCTCTTTGGACACTCCAATACACCACCACTAGCACACCAGCTGACCACACCAGGCTCTTCGAGTTGAAAATTGTTTACCCAAATATGGCCGTAAGCGTTGTAAACTAGCAGCGAGTGACCTTCTGTTGGCGCGAGCATTATGTTGAATGAACCAGCCAGCATTAACGTGGCTCGGTCTCTTAACGAATACGAAGTATGAATGTGTTCATGACTTAAGGTCGCGATCGCGGGATCCCAGACCAGGTGAAAGGACGTCAGAAAGCCACAAATGAAAGAAGCCCCTAGCGTGCACAGGAAACCAAAGGGACCTTCTTAGTAACGATAAGACTTTGTTTACCAACACGCGCAACCTGCGGTTGACGTGCTGGCGAAGACAACGCCGGGCATAAGGTGAGAAGTGCAAAGGTAACAATCTGTGACCAAGCGGGTGTAAACTACGAACCAGCTGTCATCTGGCCTGCTGGTGCTAAAGGCTGCAAACTACAAAGATGGCCCGTAGAGGGAGAGACCACACACAAACGATCAAACACTGCCTGAATGGCTGAATGTTTATTTTAGAAACCACATGTTCAGTTCGGCCAAACAGCCACATCAGCTCCACGAGCATCTAATACGGGATTCCACGATCGAGGTCGTTTCGATCGTAGTCCACGTTTCGCCGCAAACACACAATATTTGCATCTTGCACTGTTCCAAAAGATCGTTAAAGCAAATCCATTGATGGCTCGTATGTGAATTAAATTCTTCATCACCACAGCATCGCGAGAAGAGACACAGACTACATGAGCTGTAATGTTCGTGATATAAATATGCTCATGTATTCTCTGCTGCCTTTTGATGCTACATAGTCCATGTTGCTGGAATGAGCAATCAACTCAGTCCGCAAATGGGACCAGCTGTCGAGGTGTAATCGCTCAAACCATACCTCCAACACCCACCATACGGTTTTTCATTCCAGAGCATAACACACCAATCGAAGAATCCGGTTCAATCCCCGAAAACTGTCTAGAGAAATGGAACCTCAACACGTAGCTGGGCATCTTCTTAAATTGCCTTCATCAGTTTACTCCCGCTCACGGAATTGCCGTTCAACACAATTCGGAACGGCTGGTAGCCGATAGATTTGAATAGCAGACCTGCAAGCGCAACCGCGACCTAACTTTCGACTCTACGAGGCGCACATGGCGAACCCGGAGCGAAGAGATTCTTCTCGGCCAAGCAACGGTACACCGCCCGTCTTTCGCTTCACCTCGTGCAATTATAAGCATAACCTGCTCGACGGCGTGCTGCAGTCCCTGGCCAAGTCTTGGGCAGGCTTAAGATTCTCTTCCCTTCCGCTCCATGCTGCTCCCTTACTATAGTATCCGACGGGGCCTGGTGCCGGAAAACTATTGGAGCGCATAGCAGCTACGCAAGTTGGCGCGCTCGTTGGCCGACGTTACGCTTATTGGTGCTAGCCGATCGTCATCATCGCCGAAACGGAACCATAAAAACACATTTCATGGGTTTCTCGTGAATGATTTCGTTGCGCGCAGTTTTGTTTTACTTTTTCGGAAGAGACGAAATCCATTTGAACCGTCCTGGCCAGTCAACTTTTAAATCTTGTTCCACTGGTAGCCAGCGACCAATGGAGAAATGGTTCACTCCCAGATGTGCCGTGCAGCTGCTCGTGTTAGTGGTGCAGCATATTGTGAATCGCGGCCAGATAGCTCTTTCCCTGTACGTTTCACTGTCTCTAATGGGATTTGCTTTTATTTTCGTTAGCTTCGGCATCTGTCATCTCGATACTGCGGACAAATGTTAAATAAACACATTTACCACGATGTGGTGTATATACACCGCAAGGGTAGCATGAGCATAGGCAAATGTGTGGACGTTTGCAATGCGAATTCGAATGAGCTTCGAGAAAAATGTGGCCGAATGGTCCACCGTTGCCTTTATTTTGCATGTTTTGCTCGATTGGCAGCAGTGTTTCTGGCTGGTGAACCGCTTTGTGTTTATTCATTCTTAGGTTCTAGTGTGACATTGTGCCAGCCGCGCAAAGCCGCCAACTGGAAAGTCAGGCCATGAAAATTTATCATTTCACCCACAAAACATGCCAAGGTTCAACTCAAATCTCTTTCCCGTGGAACATGTTTTTGATGTTATTTTTAAGCCCCAAGGGTTGGAACCATCTGCAGGAAACACTGGTGGGGCCGGTGACATCAGCAATGTTGCAATGGAAGAAAATAGAACATATTCCTTGGAGTGTTGTTACTGCATCACTGGCTCTGTTTGCTGCAGCTCTCCTACACAGCTCTCCTCCTACCGTCCTTGATCGAATACTAGAAAATGTGATTATTTTCTATCTAACAAGATTGAATATTAAAATTTACGTACCCGAACGGTAAAGAAGTAAAAACCCATGTCACTTTATTAAACAACAAAAATGAGCTCACGTTTACTTCAAGCATACTACATTCACTCTTCAATTCACAAAACGGATTCCAGCCACAGGAATGAAATATCTTTTCAAATTTCGCCTTTGACGATTTAAGCTGCTTGAAAATCTGCCCGGTTGCTAGAAGAGAGATTTCGTTCGATGCAACGTAAACGGAATGGACATTGTTTGTATTTCCCCCAAAGCGTGGTCGGGAAAGGAATTCGTCTGTGCTGATCAACCGTATTTAAAGCAGACCAGTGGAAACCTCTACAGCATTCTCAACCATATCCTGGATGGAGTAATGAAAATTCATTTGGTCACATCTGGCGGAGAAACCGTTTTCCAGCTGTTTATAAATCATTATCTTTTTGCATCCCAAATGTTGAACAACCGGATTTTTTTTTGCAATTCTGATTGAACAATCACAGGCATTACCATATCAGATGTTTTGTAAATGGTGTGAATTGTTGTTGAAACTATAAAAACACTGATTTTTCATTCAATTTTACACTATCGCAATGTTTTACCAGCTCTTCCTTTCAGGTGATCCGTGAGTTTTAGCGAAGCGCAGAGTATTGATACATTTAGTCAATAACTATCGCTGCCGAAGGTGATATTACTCAATAGATGTGGTTTTCACAGAGTATGGAATGTAAATGAGAATCTGCTTCAACCAGCATCTCCGATACGTCGAATGTTCTCGCTCTGCATGCATCTTCTAGTCGCTCTTTCAAGGAGACAGCAACATTGGTTGAGGATCTCCCAGCGAAGGAATCCAAGCAGCGCCTACAGCTCTAGCTGGTTCGGACGCAGAATGGTTTCCTCCAGACAGACAACATGACCATAAATTATAGAGGCTGGGCCAGCCGGGAACGGGTGGAGTGTTTGTCGGTTTTAACCTCGGCTCAAGTTGTTTCCAATGATGAAGGCGAGTGAGGGAGTATGCAACATTTTATCCTCTTCTTGATTCGCCATGTGATCAGTTTCGTGTACTGCCGTTCTATCTTCAACAAAGTGAATCAAGTTGATTATCATGTATGATTTAACCTGCTTAAAACTGCCAGTATCAACCAATGTTTTTTAATGATTACTTTTATTGAAACTTCTTAGTTTTCAATATTTGGTTTGAAAGGCCATAACTTTAAAATGCTTTTTAAATCAATTATTATTTCACTTATATCTCATTACGTATATCTACAGAAAATGCTAATGTGTCAACAGTGCTCTGATCGGAGTGTATGATATTTAATATTTGAAATACTTTATACTTAAAACGATCACTTATTAAGCGGGAGCCGAAAGTTGTAGAACACCAAAAACACAAATAACAAGAAAAACATTTAGCATAAAATCTGACCACAAAAAGGGTATGTCTTGTGAGATTTGGTTTCAAATGGGCGTGTTTGCCCTCAGGAGAAGGAATGATGAGAAAAGGGAATTTCAAAAAGAACAAGTTCTACTTTAGCACTTCGGGCTTGTTAATGCCATTTGGAACTTCTGTTTCTTCTCATCGGCCCATCTGATTGAGAGTTTCACCAACTGACTTATGTATGTCGAAGCTCAATTAATCTCGCAACCTCCTTTTTAACAGATATCATGTGTTTCCATTTCTATATACATGAAACGGTTCCCAAATTTGTATTGTAATGTTTTATGTTAAGTTCTTTCGAAATAGTTTCCTCTATTTGTGTATAGCTTGAGCTTGAGAATTTTAAAGTGCAGTGATATAAAAATTTAATGTAATCATCAGCTGTACAGTAGGACTATTAAATGGTACATCTTTGGCACATCTGATCATCAATTCCATTTCCATTTTATTTAACAAGCCATGCTGCAGCACACTCCCGATTTGTTTGAAGCGTTTATATTTTTCTCCGCTGGTAGAAAATAGCCCGATTTTCACAAGCTTGAGATTGTGAGCGTCGTTGTGCAAGAAGCAACACTATACTGTTAGCTGTAGCAAACTGGTTCAGATGATGAATGTGAGCATTCTCGCTCTAATTTTAATTATGTTACGTATTTTGTTTTACGACCGGATCGCAGCTGAATTGTACTTTCTCGGAATCTTGCCGAATGCGAAGCAGTGCATTTGAAAGGCGGGCCAAAAGAAACTGTATCATAATTATTTTTTAAGCGATGAGAACCTTCGCTACATGCACAGTAATTCAAGTCATAGCTTTAAGCCGCTAATGAGCTGATAAATTATTTTTCAATTCAACATCCTCAATCGACCTAAGAGAAAAGCGCACTGTCCATCAGTTAATTACGTTACCACTAATATCTACGCTAGCCTTTAGACGCACTGAGTAGCATGATTAACGGATGTTAGTGAGTCTGGGCCTCAAACGTGGTCAATTCATTGATGAGCCAATCTCGTTTTTGTTCAAGTATTCGCAATCGTTGATCCAATCAGTCGCTTCTCTTGGCTTCCAGTCAGACTACACTCTCTAGGTGCACGTCTCGATACAATTAATGCTAGCTCCCTACCACATCTATCGACTCATAAACACTGCAATCGATACAAAGAAGGATCTTAATTAATATGGAGTTCCACTCCGATTCCAGCGTATCAGGGCCACAAGCAATAACGCGCACATGTCATCCAAGTGTTAGTTTAAATTGTTTCAGGGTGCTAGCAGCACAGCGAATGGCGCTTATGGTTCGTCATCATTTTAACCACTTCGCTTCTCTGAGCCGTACACAGCGCAACATATGCGGTGAACGTGTTTTCGAAGAAATAGTAGCATATTAACGATTGAATACGCTTGGAACGTGCAGGCGCTATTGCCATGGCGCCAGTATACAAGCAACTACGATTCATACATACAAATGATGCATTTCATACAATGACGCAGATTCTTTACTTCGAAGAAGTTGTTTAGTTTAAAAATAACTTCGACACCTTCACCAAACCCCGTGTTTGTGCATGGGAATATTCGTCAGAGATGGGCTTGGCGGATCATTTTCAAAATAGGGCATTTCTCCGGTTGTCCTACTGAAATATACAGTCCGTACGTGGTCGGATTGATCAGCTAAGGTATCTTTCCTTTCATGCCGGTACAAAATGTTTCCTGGTCCAAAAACCAGTTTACCAGTGGTCTGTGGTGATTCGACCTTGGCACAACCGCAATTTACATACCGGCACACTAGTGTGTCAAGCAAGAATTGGACGATGCTTTCAATGAATTGATAACCAATCATCACTTTGTTGATTTTATTTTTGTATAATGAAGTGATACAATGTAGTGCAGTTTTCATTCGGTTGCAATAAATGCTTGCATGCCGAGCAGACATTACAATTTCCTTCCATCACATGCTTGGAAGAACACAAGACCAGTAGTGCGTGGCCGAAAAAATATTGCTTTTAACCGAAGAAGAATACTTCCACGTCCACGCTTTGCCAGAGATCATTAATTGATTGTAGTTCTACCATGCACGAGAGAGATCTGAGCGTTAATAGAATGGTTGCTACAGGTGATGCACTCTACCGTTGCCCTAACCACTCAACCATGCGATTCAGCCTACTACTAGAATAGCTTGCTGTTAATCGATATTCGAGGCTTATTTTCAGTTAAACCATGATCAACCTTTTTCCAGTGATTTATAAACTCCTAGTCCCACCCAAACGAAGGGGTATTTTATGCTATTTTTTAAGAACGATTTTCTACTTTTATCGTGAATTGATTGTTGCTCTTTCTCTGTTAGCTTACCTTCAGAATCGCTACAACCAGTTGTAACGGACCACCCTGGAGCACGACGGTGCTGATGGTAGTTGCAGTAAGGCCTGATGTTGATGCTGCTGCTGTGCCTACCGGTGGTTCGATCGTTTGAGCAAAATCTTCGTTCAGCTGGCGCTGCAGTTCGTCCAATGAGGAGAACGCTTCACTTCCAGGCGTAGATTCCATGATTCACACTTATCTTTCCGGTTAACTTTCGTTGAAATTCGATGTCGCAATCCTTTGAATAATAGAAACTCGTTCAACTGCAAGAGCTATATCCAGATTCGCTATTAATTTCGTAACACAACTATCACTCAATAAATAGTGCTCTGCTCAATCTCAATCATTGCTCAGATTGCACAGGAATCACGGTAATCTTCTCTTTTAACACAATTTTTCACAAACCTTACACTTGGGTGCACATTTGCTAAAAAGAGACATATAATTATTTGAAATCAAACGCTGAAAATACTCATGGAAGCTACGCGTCCACCAGACGACGCGCAAACGTACACGAAACATAATAAAACTTGATACGCGATACGCAGGCGCGTCAACAACATTTCACACCACAAGCTAACAAATTCGATGGGATATACACTGTTTGCGCGCCATACGAGAGCGTAATGGCAAGCGTTGAGTCGAAAATTAGAAAAACCAACTTATATCTTTCAACCGTCCCTCCGGCAATCGTGAACGTACGCTCGCACCGACGCATGCCCAACATGAAAGATTAGCCGCTGTTGCTTCCTGCGTTTTCGCTTACACACTCTTCGCCCGTCCATTTGATCACGAGTGACACAAACTTCACAATTCCTATTTCTTGTGGGGCTTAGCCACTAAATAATTCGGTAATTTGAATTCAACGCTTATAAGAACATCGCGTGTGGTCCTGCCTCTCTCACTGTTAATTTTCGTTTGTGACAGACTATACTCATACCAAACACAATACCTCAAATCACCAAAACTCCTGGCCTGATAAGCAGCTAATAGAATTCGCAGTAATTTTAAAAGACCATTTAGAAACGTTCTTATTTTACGCTCACTCCTCGATCATCACTTTCACTAACTTCATTTGTCGTACCTGTTTAAATACCTGATCAAACGATGGTCAATTTTAGTTCCTGATCAACGAGACAACGATCCGCACCGCACGACTTCATCCGAGAGACTCCGAAAAAACCTGTCCACGATCTTTCGCGTGATCGTATGCGTGAACATGCTCCCATAAATACAGTGCGCAACAACGCAATGTGCCTACTCCATTTTTCATGGAGAGAATTATGAAATGGCAAGGAACTTATGAATGCTCATTCAAATTTGTATAAATTGAATAGACATATTCAGTTTTGTATAAACTCCATATGACTCCACACATATACTAAAATGAAATATAATTATTTTATTGAAAGAAAATTTAAACATATGAATTTATCTAGTAAAAACAGGCAAACTGAAGCAATTCATATTTATTTTTAATAAATGGCAATAATTTCGATTTATTTTAATTTAATTGATTAAACCAAAGTCCCACAATCTTTGGGCATTCCTAAAACGAGACACTTCCATATTGCGTGGCGAGACTCCCAGATTCAAGTTTCTGCCGGTCAGCGAACCCATACGAAACACAATGGTACATACTTTACGGAGTAATAGCTCCGTTTTTAATTTGCGTCCGAAATATTATTTAATTTGTTTTTATCGCTAGACACTTTGATTAAAGACCACAAAAATAAAAATAAACGTTAAATTATAACACCCGTTATAACACCAAGAACCACAGAGAGTTACAACAGACACGCTGCTTTAGGCAATACAACAAAACTACAAACCACACAGTAACAACACAATAACAAAAAAATGAAGTTATTTCAACGGCATGATTTTTATTTTCAACCTACAAAACGAGTTCACACAATAACACGCCTTACCTTCTATACTCTTCCTAACGCTGAGAAAAGTTGTTAAAATTCAAACTTCTCCTAAAGTGAATGGCTCTTAAATGATTTACTTAAGACAAACTAATGCTTGTGCTAGCTATGGAGTCTTTGATCAATTCAAGCATAGAATTGTTGGCAAGATGGTTGTGGATTTGGGCGTATCATAAATGTATGGCTCAACGTTAGCATCGGGTCCCCTCGGGGCTACAAACAACTTTTCACCGTATGCTTTGTGATAATGTTCTGATAGTAGTAGGTGAGCCCCGATATGTCCGTTGGCCCCTTAACAGGCTCAAAACGAGCAGAATCGGTTAACTGTAGTGGACTGGGTATTCCATCTTCTCCGTCTTCCAGCTTAACACTACTAGTACTCACGTTCCCACTGTCTTCGCTGGTCGGTGTCACCTGGGTGCTTTTAATCTCTTGCCCTCCTACATCCATGCCCGTGAGATTGTTGTTACGAATGTCGTTCTCAATTTGCTGCAGCTCTTCCGGTGTCAACGATAGAGCAAGGTTTTCCCGGCGATTAATCGAATTTAGAGCCGAACTGGAAGCGGAACTTGTTTCTAATGGACTCGGTTGCTGCTGTTGCCGGGAGGAGTTAGCGGATGGAACGGTATCGTCGGAATCAGGATGTGAATCGATACTGGCAGCACCTTGTCCATCTGCTGGTGTGAGAAATATGTTTTCCGAGCCATCAAAGGAAAGATTCGCACTCGTAGACATCACCACACCAGACAGCAGTTTGATCGATGGGTATGCCTCGGAATCGTGATCCTCTGATGAGTCATTATCGAGGGAGCTCTGTTGTTCGACGGACTCGATTCCCCACCAAGGAGAGGCTCGACACTCTGAGGCAGTGTGGTAGGATGAAGATCGCGATTGTGGAGTACAGACGCAATCGGAAGCGGTTATGAAGGATCCTTCATCGGTTGACTTAACACTTGAGGTCCAATCCTGACGAAAAAAGTAAATCATTCAGCGTAAGTACCTCGGTAGGCAGTTCATATTACATAGACACAATACACTTACATCACTCTGATTGCTACTATCGTTGTGCTTTACCAGTGTGGGGTTACCATCGTTGATGTCGCTGCCAGTTAGCTCATCAATCTCATCACTGAATCCGCCCTGCACATCGCTAAGAACACTATCCAGTGTCTCCGCAACACGAGCAACTTCGGTCAAGCGTGTTGAAATCGCCTCACAAGCCATAATGTTATCACTTTCGGTAATAATATTCTCGGAGCTCGCCACGGAACTGTTAATGGGAGGAGAAAATTCCATGTTACTTAAGCACAACACTAACCACCACCGAAATCATTGACAGCACGCTCAACATCCAACTGATCGTCAACTAGCTAGCGTATTACAAAACATCCAAAATCCCACAAACAAGAAACGAAAATGATACATGATTGTTCACTCTCTCGTCACATTACATAAGGCGTTGAATATGGAAGAACGATCGCCTAAGAAATGGCCAAACTATGTCCAGAAACTACACATAACATCAGCAGACCAGATGAACTCTAGTGCATTACAATTATGCTCACTTTGGCACAGTGTGTGGCACTAATTACCTCGCATCAACCATTCATGGCCTCTCTTTCGCGTGATGGTTTGTAAGAGTTGTATGGGGTCCCTTTTGTGTGACGAGCACATTTATTAATAAATCACCAGTCCCGGTTCTCGCATTTTCCCTTTTACTTACGCATCTACTCGATCGTCCAACAGGAAGGGTTCCTTCAGTCTTGTCTTTAGCAGGCGACCCAAACGCACCATACGACCCACCTCGACGAGTAGCCGTTCTCGCGTTGCCAAATGTTTGCGCAGACGCACCTTCCGCGTGCTCTCATCTTCGATCTCGCCAATCCTTAGCACGCCGTCCTTCAGTTCGAGCAATTTCGTGCAATGCTCCTCTACACTGCGATGAAACACAGCGGACACTCGGAGCCGAGTCATCTGTTCTTGGCTAACCGCCTGGAAGCTCTTCCAGGTGCTTTGCAGGCTTTTGGTCATGGCAATGTTCTGCTCCGTGTCAAGTTTACAAGATTGACGCAACGCAAGCGATGCATTAAGTAGCTGACACCCATAATTATACGTTCCTTTGGCCGTCTCTTGAAACGCCTGATGCTCATCCTTTTGTGCCTGAATCTCGTACACTGACCTGCCAACATGAGTATGCGATCGCAGCATAACTTTATGCAGATCATCCATCCACTGGATCGCGGTGCGAGCATCCTTTTCATACTTAAAAATGTGGGTAATCTGATCGAGCGTCAGTTTCTGCAGCTCGACGCTTTCGGCAAAAATGCGTGACCTAGACTTTGTGGCATCAAGGATGTCCCTCACATTGCTGATATCATCGCTATAGTCCACATCGATATCTCTTCCAACGGCATCCTTCACCGGCATCAGCAATACATCGCTCAGCTTCTCTCCCTCTTTTATTATTTCTCGTTCTACCAATTCTGTGCAAGAAAAAAAACGAAACAGACATTAATATTTAGAAACGTATGTTAATAAACAATGTTATATCACAATAGCGACGCAATGGTGAGCGCTTGCTTACCTAACATAATTTGGTTCTCTTTGAGTTTTTGTAGATTTGAACTGGCAAGCTCGAAATCTTCTACCCGTTCGCCCATTATGAGCGACTGAAAAACTTCGCTCGTTTTATCGAAGTACTCAGCCACTAAGCGAAAGAAGCGCACCGACGTGATCAGCACGTTTCGTCGTCGTTCTAACCGCTGAGCGAAGCTACGGCATACAAAGTCCATCCATTCGCGCTGAGACATCAAGTCCTGATGTGCGGACGAGTCCTTGGGCCGAGGCAGATTGTCAATCTTGTAAATCAGCTCGGCATAGTATCCGTACGTTTTCCAACATTGCAGCTCTAAGATTTCGTGCTCCAGGCGTAGTTGGTCGGCCGTATTCACATCGTAACCCACCTTCAGCTGTGCGTTTAGCATCGATTCGGCCGTCGTTAGGATCCAATTGGTCACGTGCGATACGCCCTCTTCGAGAATAGCTAACTCTTGTAGTACTTCAACGGTTCGCTCCAGTTCTGTTCGTGCCGCGTTTACGGCAGTCTGTTTGCGATCGAGTGTGTTGAGCATGGTTTCAACCAGGCATTTGCTATCCGTGAGGTCCTGAGATACGACTGATCTTGAGGCGTGCAGGTCGCTTAGGTGCACCAACAGTTTCTTGCCTAAAATTACACAAAGAGAAGATATTTCATTAGCACACCATTTCAACGTGATCGATTCTCGAACAACCTTCTCCTGGCGCTATTTTCATCCCTTTTTTGCTTTCTTAATGCTCATACTCTTCAAGTACATGAAGCACACTCATCAGCATAGAAAGCCGTTGGCTCATCTCTTTTACGGCTCTTTTTAGTTAACTAACCTGCGGTCTTTCCGAAGTGTGCAATCACCTAATGTTTTAATTTATCTGGATCTTTTTAATAATCCATTCAAATGCTCGCAGCGTGCTTCAGTGCTTTGCTAACCATTTTATTATTTGGCTTTTCTTCTACATAAAACTGCTCCATTTCAATGCATGAGGCGCGATTTATTACATCCATTGTCTTAATAACACAGGCTGGGCTTTTAAAGTAGACAGGTAGACGCACAAGCGTTCCCACAAACTCACGCTCAGTTTTGCTTCCTAGCTCCGATTCAGTAGCCCCACTCATAAGATCGCTCACGAGCCCTGCTTGCTGTTATGGAAATGGATATCCATTTAGCGTACAGCCCAACTGGAACTGACCCACATCCAGCCGGTGGTTGTGTAAATAAATAAAACACACAGTCGAGCGGGAATACTGCAGTATGCGCCTGGGCGAAGAAGAAGAAGGAAAGCGACTTGTTGCATTGGACAAGAAAAGCACTTTGCCCTACCAGAAGCATTAAAAACGTAAAAAACTAGGTCTTTGCTGTTTGGAACTGTTTTTCGAAAGGTTCTACACTGTCGCTTCATTCAACTCGGTTAAACATTTATGAAGGTGTCGCAACCCTCTTACCTCCCTACCATTTTCATTTACTTTACTTGCAGCGGAAATCTCATCGTAAAGTGTGACAACAGGTAACAGCTACTAATGATCCATGTAGCCGTGCCTGGATTCGCAGCGTCTCAACGAAACGGAAATGATGGATCATGGTGGCGCCCATCGTTTACTGGGAGCTTTCACTGCGTCTACTCTGTCATCAGAGGCAGCGCAGCAGCAAGAAATTAAGCCCTCATCGTTGCGTCGATAATCGATCAGATTGTTCAATTAGCCCAACATAGCTTCAAACGTCCTCCTCCTTGTTGCCAAGCTAGACAGCTAGCTGGAAAGCATACACTGAGCCGGACATTGAGTTGTGCGAAGGCACAGTACAGACAAAGTGCTTTCCCTACGCTCATTACTTATGCTGGGCCTACGATCCGACCAATCTCTGAGCAGCGCCTTGTGACCTCCGAATGGAGGAGAGAAATTTTCTGAATTGGATATGGGGAACAATATCGGATGGTAGGGAAGAAGACGTTTATGCTATCCAAGTGAGCATTAAGTCTTCCTCTGCAAAGCAGCTTACTCATTTCGAGGACTTACCGTTGTCCATAACGAGAGAGAGAAACTTTTGCACATCCAGGTTCAGCCTTTGGCATGATTTGAGTGCCGCCGATGATTCGCTGGCTCGTATCGTCCGGTTGTCCAGCAAGATGAGATGCAAGTTTTCTAGGTCACCGATCGCTTTGTCGTAGGATTTTCGGAATTCTTCGATGCGCTGCATGATGCCGCCATTAGGATTCGTCCGGTTTTCGGTGTTTGTTCGAGTGCGTCGTATGATGAGTAAAGAAAGAAACGAAATAAAGCAACACATTGAAGAAACTTAGCTACCTCCAGGAACCGCGATGCTCAAAACGACGATTTTATGATCGTCCACCTAGTGGCTGCAACACCCAAAGAACGTATCGATGAGTATCGTTCGTGCCCATATGTCTTGATGACTCTCGCCCTACGCCGTTCGCCTTTCATTTCTTAGCGGTGTCACAAGTTGGAAAATTCTACGTTAACTCGCTGTTAGCCACGGCACGAAATAAATGGTCCCTAGCTGGTGCCTTAAGAGGCTGAGAAATTTAATCTTCCAAAGAATCTCTCATGAATTAACATCGGAATGACTACATTTGCGTTTCACGCTTAAGAAACGGAGAGTTAAATTGTACAAACACTTTTGAAATGTTATGTAACTTTTATCGCTTAGTTTGATTAATGTCTTTCAACAAATAATAATAGAAGTTGTTCTCTCTACATGAACACAATTAGGTACAAATCTATAAATCAATAACAAACCACTTAACCGGCTCAATTTTGACGATTTTCGGGAAAAAACCATTCAACTTATTTTTCTCAAGCGAATGGCATATTAAACTACAACTGTTCAAGAATATTTGGATAAAGTTTGAAGACGTTTGTTAAAAACTTCATCCATGGCATCAATTTTTAAAAAGCGTGTCTGCAAAAATGTACTTTTCCGGTGCCCATCGTAGTCATGAGATGGGTCATCAGAACTACGCAAATCAATATTCTCTTCATAGATTATCAAATTATCAAGTTAGGCGCATCTAGTGTTTGTTGATTTTCCAGTTTTTCGATTTTTGGCAGATTCTTTAAGTCAAACCGGGTTCGTCACTTAAACGCAAGTCTTTTGATTCGGACCAAAAACGGTTGGACCATGTGGTTTGTAGAAAACTACTACACGTGGTGTTTGCAAATGCCATAATAAAATGCATCTTTTCAAGTATAATTGGTCGTATTTTGGGGACGATTTGATACGAACTTCATCCAAAAATAATGCTTTTTCGATTTAACCGAAAAAACTAGCTTTCCATGATTATTAAAAATTAAAAAAGTAAAAGTTATGAAAACTCTTCGGGGCTACCTAGCAAATTGTGTATAGATCATGTGTTAAAAATTTCAAATCGATCGGTCCAGTAGTTTTTATCATACGATGGGCACCGACTTTGAAAACATTGATTTTGGGAAACGCACTTGAAAGTAGCGAGCTGCATTGAGCCAGCTTTAATGAATCACCATTCACGGAAAAATGTAAAAATTATATGTCGCAAATTAAATTTAAATACCTTAGCCCTCCCTTAACACAAATTAAAACATACAATCAACAAGAGAAAAAAATGAAAGGATCGTAAGCGTTGCAAATGTATCACGTTGATGCAAACGTACCTCACGTGATTGTATCCACTGGTCATGGTTGTATGCAATTAATCCTCCCAGCTCCTCTGGCAGCTCGCTGACATCAAAATATTTCGTCAAGCGTGATTTTGAAATGATTGTAGGCTGAAAAAAGAAAAAATGGTATGATAGGTTGTTTCATTTCTTAAGCATCAGATAGTAACTGCAGAACAATATCAGAGCACCCAATAGCCACAGCTGCACTTGTAAGAGTGCGGTCAAATAGTGAGTAACGATTGTACAAACTTACAAAATTGATCTCACATTAACCTAAAAATTACCGAACAATTACCGATTGGAAGATAATCGTCTCGGCACTCCAATTCGTTCATTAGACCACAGTTTTTGCCCCACCTGTGATGGACTGATTTTCTTCAACCGTTACCATAATGAAACGGAGTGAAAAAAAATTACGAAATGTGCTCAACAAACATCATTACATCAAAGCAATCCCAACTTTCCGTTTCAATCAAAGCTCATGAAAGAGCTAAGCAGGCCTATTCATGTACACTCCTTTTTCCTCCAACGCCGTCTCACTACACCGACAATACGTTTGCTTTCCTTTACCGCGATCAATCATTGAAAAGGAAAATTGCGAGAACCAACAATTACTCCTTCTACGGTCGTTTATCTACCACCTCTACAGATACTGACAATGAGTAGGAAAAGCGGGCAAAACTAATGTGACAGCAGTATTAGACAGGAAAACTGGGGAAACGGCGAGTCCACGGGAACGCATTCGTTTGGTGGCCGTTGCTTTCACAGGCGCGACCCTGAGACGATGGACAAAAAACAGGAGAAAGTGTAACTGATTGTATCAGTACAGTGGCGATTGGCAAAATGTATGAACACGTTTGCAGGAAATCATAATAACAATTTGCTTGCTAACTAAACATACACTGTACCCAATACTTCTTCACATTACAATTCCCATATAAGCGGGAAAAGCGACGATGTTATAGTTGATGTTAGGTCTGTTCCGTTGAAATCAATGTAGAAAAACATAAACTGAAGAGCACATGGATAATGTGTCTTAACACGGTTTAACTCTTTAGATGGGCTGTAGCTCAACCCATTCTTCATTCTTCCCTTCCAAACCGTACAAGTATCGACAGGCGCTGCTAAATATTATTTGCCGTGAGAACAATCTGTGATCTTGTTTTGAGCATCAAAGATGTTCCCTATGTGCATGGTGGAATTATAAAAACGGAGCATGCCACGAATGCACCTGATTTCTGTTACTGTTTATCATCGGATGTCTAATGAAGCAGATCAGCACGCATTCGTTAGCATAAGTGGTGAGAGAAACCACACTCGGATGGCCACGAGAATAAAGTTTTCTGTGAATAACGCCAAGGGAAGCATAGCCTTACCATACCTTTGAACCCCCGCAGGGAGGCTAAGCCAGCCCATGCAGCAATAACATTGATCACAATGCGATGTGAAAAAAGCGTTCATGTACTCTTTGGGACGGTGCGATGGGAAAAAGAGAAAAGCAAAATGGGCAACCAGTCACGTATGGGATCCCTTGACCCTGGGGGCTCTACCCTAGCCATTATCTTGACGAAGCGTGCAACTCTATGCTGCCCTCTCAAGACGGAAGATGTGTGCGTCAATTGGGAACATAATGAAAGCTAATTTGACCCGCACCCTTAAAGACCTAGTGGCGAGGTCATTATAATAGCAAGGTATCAAAAAGCCAGGAAGTTCGTCATGCACTAGGTTCTTCTAGATTTCCAGCAGGGTCGCACGAACTTAACGATATTGCATGAATGTGTCAGGTGTAATGAGGCTGGATGGGCTTATCTCGCTGCAGTACTGTTTCACTTGCATGACCCCCCCCCCCCCCCCCCCCCCCCCGACTGATGGGATTTTCCTGGGCCTATACGAGGCCGCGACAACCAGGAGGCCAATTTACAGAAAACTTATTTCAAGGTAACTTCATATCACCAGCGAAACACGTCCCGTATGCAGTAGCTTATCATGCAGCTGTTCAAGCCGATAAGCTCTCATTAATCTTCTGATAAACGCTGGGTGCCAATCGCTCCACCAATTCTTAGAATCATAAACCAATAGCAATCTGCCAAATCTGTGAACCGATTCACTCTTTGTACAATAAATGTGCATTGATAGTACACCAGCTGATTGTTGTCAAGACGTTAGCCGTCGTCTGAAGGTGTTGTGGAATCGTCCAGAAAAGACGAACATGAAAAACGTGATCGAAGCTCCATGTCACAGCATTTTACGCAGTCGTTCGTAACATCGCAGGTCACGCCCACACAAACGACCGATAAGAACCGGGTCCATGTAGCACTGAATGATCTCGTAACAATCATCATCAATACCACAGACATGGTCCCACCATATCGTGCCATCAATCGAAAGCCGAAGTAAACACTGCAATTCGGGCGATCGAAATGGAGAGCTAAATGACAATTTTATATTATGTCATACAAGCTAGCCCTCAACTGTGACCTGCCTGTCTTTGTGGTAGCCTCCCAGTGGACACACCCCAAAAGCTTCTTCGATCGAGAAATTGTTCAGCCAGTAGCGAACTAACACAACACGTTACGAATTCACTGACGGTAGCGTAGGCAGGGTAAGCAGGAAAGGCAGGTTGTGGTCAGCGATAAGTTATCATAAACGTGTTCCTTGGGTGACGATCGAGCGACAAAGAAAACAAGACCAACAAAATCGCTTCAATAATTGCAGAGCCAACGGGAGCCAAGAAACGACGCCAAACTGTCGTGCGTAATCAATCGCAAATCAACTTCCAGAGGACCCTAAAAATGGCAGGCAGATGGATGCCATAAATCATGGAACCATGCAGTAAGTGCAGTGAGCAATAAATATCGAAATACAGCACACGCTATGCAGCACCGTTGTGCGTATCGTTTCGCGGCAGATCAACTGGAGCTGGGTCACGTACCTCACCCTTGCGGTGTTGCCGAGCGCAGTTTTCCACGCGATTCTTATCCCAAAAAGCATCCGGTCGTATGACGAGAAAGCTGTTTATATGCTCTCCTAGCAACTGCTGCACGTGCCGTATGTACTGTCGTGCCACTCGCCAGGAGCACTTTTGCGCATCAAGAATAATGGCGAGTCCACTGTTCACCGTATCATGGCTGAAATGGAAGAGCAAACATGGTATTAGCTCCGAGGCTGGGCCACTTTCTGGCGGATGTTGTTGCTGTGGAAGCATAGAACTGCGTAGCGTACCTCAAGCTGTTCAGCAAATACCGCACCGTCGTATCTAGGAAGCCCTTCATCCAGGGTAGACTGTCATAGAAGGGTACCGGTATTACGACCAGTGGATGCCCATCACGATCCCGTCCACCCGGCATCCATGCGGTTTGCGTTGTTAACGCATTCAAAACGTCGGCTTCCATCCTTTCTTCGCGGTTTGCTTCTCGCTTAATACCGATCCAACACTCTACACCAAAACCCTAGACTAAGCGTGACGATTGCACAGACGCTAACCGTTCTCAGCTACTTTCACCGAGACCGTGCAGAAGTACAACGAGATGCACAGCTATAAACCTGAAACACTGTCACTTTCCAATACCACCGACTCACTTGGACACGCAGCTCCAAATAGCTCTATGCTCGGACGGTATTCAACGCACATTTCTTCATTCTTCCGTGCAACACGATCGCCGGTACTTGACGCGTCGAAGGCACTCGTGTTCACGGCATTTCTTCAACACATTCCTCCCGATACTCCTACGCAAAGCACTGCATAAACATAGTGAGGTGAGAAAACAAGCACCACTATCGACAACTGGCAAAAGGGAGATTTTAGAAACACACATCACACGCCACACACACCATGCATCCAGCGTACTACAATTAACGTTCAAATCGCGGCACAGCATTAATGTTGGATGTCAATTCCCGCGAACCACTGCGACACTGCCTTTTGCACCCTTTTGTTTGCTCATTAAATACTCAGCAACCGTGGCGTTATTCTGCCCTGTGGTCGCTGCTACCTGAATTGTATGTTGAACGCCATGTTTGTCATGCAGTGGGGCTCAGTGGTTGCTCCGTATTCTTACAAACCGTGTCACAACTAACTAAAATAACCGCAAATTATTCTCATTGCTACAACAATAGCACGTTTGCCTTACCCTCTGAACTTTTCCATAAACCACCAGCACGTTTAAACAGATAAGATGGAGTGTTTTTTTTTGTTTTCGTTGTTTCATGTTATTGCAACACCCTGCGCATTTAGTCTCTAACAATCGTTCTATTCAAGTTGCCCTACTTTGCATGTTTTCAGTTGCAGCTGCATTTTAAAAATTTAACCGAAAGTAAGGTTGAGAAACTAGTACTACGCATAATTGGCATGGACCGTGCACCGTGGCAACAGTCAAACCAAACAACAGATGACGGTTAATTATAGCCAAATGTGAAAATTCTACCCTTGTGGTACCGTGATACCGTCGTCAGGTCGGAAACTTTCACTTTTGCACACATTAAGCATCGTCGGATATGTTGGTAATTGTCTTTTTTAACAGCACTCTTGTCATTCTCAACCAATTGCAAGCTGCTTCTCTCTGATTGTTAAGAGTTGTATGATGATATGTTGGCTTGCTTTCCAGCCAATCGACCTGCCAAGGGACACCGCCTGCCTAGGGGTGAGGAACTTAATTTATTCAACAACCGGCAGAACTTGTTTCGACGGATGCTTCACGACCAGATTTCCTGTTTGAGGCTTTCCCAAACAGGGTCAAGAGGGATGCAAAAAACTTCTATCATACTCACTTCAACCTCGCTACCAGTTCGGTGAGCCTCGTTCCGCGGACAGCGAATCGATCGCGGAACAGAACCGTTCACCGGATATCTAGTTACACCGGACACCATCTCTCTCTCTCGACAGCATCCAGAACATTGAGGTGGAGGCAATTCAGAGTATCATTCAAGCAACAGTCATTGTGCCAGCACCTTGCAGCTGGTAATGTTGTAAATGCAATTGAGAAAGGCTGCCTGATAGCACCCTATTCCTTTTCGCCAAAGCGCAAAAGTGTGTCAACGATCGTGCATCGGAACATTTTGCGCGGATGCTCAACAACACAAACTGTGAACAAGCGGGAGTTACAATAGGAGATCGAAAAGCATGCCTCGTCATCATCTGATGGAAGTTCATAAATCAATTGAATCTTCCGCTTTGGTAAGAAAGCTACCACACCGAGAAAACGCAATGGAATGATAAAAACCTGCTCAAGTCCCACTACACCGTATGCGGTTTCTCTTCCCGTAACCCGTTGGGAGGATGTGGTTGCGTCCTCTTTTGCTGGTGGGTCGAATGGAATGTCCTGCGTGCCCTCATTTCTGTGTCGCAAGACCCTTTCGCGGACGCGTGCGCTACACACAACGTCAAAGGATTTATTTATATTCTGGTTGCAGTTTTGAAGCTATTGAAAACGAATAATTCACCCCTGCACTTTTCAATACGCCTTGAGCCTGTAGGACATCGATGGCGAGCATCGTTTTCTTCGCGTCGCTAATGACTAGCTCCTTATTCGGCGCATAAACGAATTCATGAAAGTTCGTCTTCCTTC
>NC_064878.1:67988548-68021048 GCF_943734665.1 Anopheles aquasalis
TTAGCAAACCAACAGACTACCGAAATAGAAACAGAAACAGAATCCGCTTTCCCAGGCCGATTCAGCTCGGATGAAAACGAATCAAATTGCAAATCCAAAATCTAAAAATTATAAACGCGCCATTAGACGTTTCCCAGACATAACAATAAGGTTTGAAATGGTTTCTATTTCATCGACATCTCCGTGGGGCAGATTGGTGTGAACACTGCGTGCTGCATTGAAGAGAGTACACAAGATCGTTCGTCTCGATCGACCCTTTCCTTGATTCAGTTTGATTTTCTAATGTATTTTACAAGAGCACTGCATTTTTGCTTATACATTGTTTTTTTGTGATGGATAAAAAAGCAGTTTTGCTTAGCTAACGACATCATCTATCAGTTTCTCACAAATCGTTTGGCCATGCAGTGAATTGTCGATTTTCACGCAACTCTTCGATTCATGTTTATGTAGCAGAATGCAACGATGGGCCTATGAAGAACACAACAACTACCGAAAAGCCCTCTTCGTGGTTCAGCTGGAAAATGCACAAGGATAGATACTTCGTTCAAAAACTTCTTACACGACGAGGTTTACCACGTGTCATGTCACGTTTGTCACTACGTTGCTCCCGGATCGGATCCGGTAAGGCGTGCCTGTTCATTAAATGTTTGTGCGCGTTTTAAACCCGTCCATTCGCCGTCCGACTTTTTATCGAAAAATAGAACATGTCTACGTTAATTATAATTCCATAGATTAATCTCTAGCAGCACTATTTCAGAACCCATGCACATAAAGGCGAATGCACTAACGCTGAAAAATAACGATTAGTACAGGATACAATAATGCCGACCACACATTCTAATGATTTCTTATTTTCACCCAATCAACTAATCAGGTAATTCCACCTTCGATTTCGAACTGGACGAACTTGTTGCTCCACCACCGCCTCTGTCACTGTCTGCACCGGAACTCAACGTAGAGCCACCACCGGCTCCGGCCATGCGTGCTGGTGTCAGCTCTACGGAACTACTCTACGAGCGAGCGATGGCGCGATTTTACCAAGCCGTGGCTTACGAGGAATCAGAAAATCAGCGCAAAGAAGCCGAGCAAGAGCAAGCGGTCCGACGACGGCAAGCAGCTCAAGATCACGTTCAGGATGAAAAGTCTCAAGGCAATCTACAAGCCACCCCCATGAACCGTTTGTCCGATCGAAGAAGCAGCCTTCGCAAGAGGTTATCTGGTGATAAGGAATCGATCGTTAAGCAATCCAGCTTCGAACAGGATCAAGTGGTTCCACCTCAGCAACAGCAACCACAACCACAGCACTCACATTCCACACTTGTCCAAGAACCGATAGCGGAAGAACCCGCACAGGACACACTGGTACCATTGAAGCACTCGGATGATGAAGGATCCGTATCCTCATCAATGACTTCGATGATCGAAGAACTTAAACGACGTGAGCAGCAGCAGCAGCAGCAGCAACAAGCAGCGACATCTTCGAAAAGACGTGGCTTCATGGATGATGATGAGGTTGATGAAGAACCGTACCATCCCGGTGTGCAACGTATGCGCTCACCGTACCATAATCCCGATCCGAGCCAAGCAATTGAGGTTCTCACTAGACCTATGCCACTGCCAGATCCAAACTTTGTGCCTAAACCCATACTGAAGCGACCATCCACCGAGGTGCTCGTCAAGGAAGACGCAACCAAAAGGCAACCTAGCCTACAGCCTCAACAATTGCGACCACGCAGTGTTACCCCAGAACGCGACCACTCCCCACCAAAAGAAAAGCCAGTCCAACAGCAGCGACCGCAAAACGATCCGGAGCTCGAACAGCCAGATCCATCCAGTCAGGAGGAACCGCTGGCTCTGTCGGAAAAGCAGCCACCAGCGGGAGAGGAAATCAAAAGGGCCATAGTATCCGAGGCAGCTCGTCAACGTCGACTAGAATCACGCCAGAACTCCATCGAAGAATCACGAGCAGTGGCCGACTTTTACAGCGATATGGTGCAACAAATCGAAAGCTCCAAGAAACCACGCAAACTGCCTCTCTACATGAGTCCAGATGAGGTGCGAAAGCTGAATGAACGAGAATACTCACGTAGTTCATCGCGGGCTGGCTCCAAATCACCGCTTCCGCTCGAAGAGGCACCGTACTACCCTCGGGTACGATCTTCGCGATCACCCTCGCTAACGGCCGATAGCCATCCGATGGTGGTGCATCGATCAGGTAAGCCAGCACGTGAGAGTAAAATCCTTCGTCAACGATCGACCTCCGTCGAGAGTGATGTGACGGCGAGGCCGCCTTCCATCATTCGCGAAACAGGACCCATGACAAGCACAACCAGTGCGAAGGATGAAAATGGACGAATCAGTAGACCGATCGAGAAAAGGCGTATCACGGATAAACCAGGAACAACTGCCCGTAACCGCTCGAGGTCAAACTCGGCTGTTCGTGTAGGAACCATCACATCGCCAGCACCACCACCTCCTAAAACACCCTCGACGCCTGTTGCTACTCCAATTGTGACCAATAAACAAACGACACCCGAACCGACGGTCAACAAATCTGCTACTTCTTCTGCAGCTATGCCAAAGTTGTTGGAAGCAACCGATGAGAGGCCTGTGGAGCAGTCACTCAAGCCCACTATATCTTACTTGACTGATGTGGCTCTCTTTGCCATCGCCTGTTGGTTGTATCTCTTTAAAAACCCCAAACTAGCGATACCGGTAATTTTGCTCATTATGTATCGTCACATCCGCGAGGCACTAAAAGATAAGATACCGGCGTGGATGCGACGAGAATCGAATTGAAAAACATCGAGTGGGCCGGAAAAATCATAAAGACATTATCTGTTTGGTGTCGTCCCGAAGAGGATTATTTATTTTCGCACTTGTTTCTCGTTCTTAAGCTTGATGCAATGATTGATAAGAGTTTTTGATACTACAAATCATCTACGAATACTTACCCTCACTGACTCCTAACGACGGCTCTAGCTACGAAAATCACACACTATTCCACTCAAGCACTGAGTAGTTATGTGTGCTGTTATGTTGGCTCTGTAGCATTTCACGAAGTTTGTTATGCCTGAAGAAAAGGCGCAGGGAAGGATTTCCTCACGTTTGCCGCACAGTTGGGTGCTCAGGCGCAATCGCCGTTCCCATGATTTCACGAAAACATTAACTGCACAGCAACCACCACACGCTAGTGACGATATGTTGCTTACACCAAGTTATTGCACCCCCCCATGCAAATGATATTTCTTTCTAGGTTCAGTGTGCGATTTCATCGTTCTATGATCGGAGTACTCTGCAACAAACGGTTTGTAATGCAAGTAACTTCTCCATTTGCATCGACTCGTTGCCATACCGACGACCTTTACAACGTTACGTTTTATTTAAGACTGTATCTGTATATATCCGTTGTTAAGAAGGGAAAATTTTAAAATAAAAAAACCGTTTCTGAAAAAAAATCTTTCGTGCATCACAATTCAAAATGATTTTATATTCCATTATTAATATCCTGTTCATCGCAAACAAGCATTGTAAACTAGATATCCGGTTTAATTAGCAGCATAACTTAAAAATAACCAATCAGTCCTTTATAAAGAACCAACAACATCGACCGCTGGCCCATACCGCGAGACTTGTCCTATGGTAGGTGTATGTTTGAACTGGTGTCGCTCGTCATGCGATTTCCTAAAATTTATGATATACATAATACAGCATAACGTTCTAAAAGTATGTGTCAATGCATTACGTTTAAAATAATTTCAAATTTAGAAGATCTTTTCTTCAGCCAACAATAAATAAACAGTGAAATGAATGACAATGTAGACTAATTAGTTAACTTTTTATTGTCCATTCTGTTCGCCATGTTTTATAAACATGTTTCATTAGAATCCTGTTTTCCCCTATTGTTGCAAAATCATTAAATACAATATTTGTGCAAAAGCATAACATGGAAAACAAATCACTTTTTGATCGATTTTGTGTTTGATTTCGTTGCTATAGCAGGGATGACAACGATCTACACACTTTAATACATTTTACCGAAGCGATTTAATTTGTCCAATGCACTTGTGGCTATGAATTTGATGGATTTCACATTATCTTATCACTGTTCAACCGCTCTGACTGATAGAGAACGAATTACGCTTGAGGCGCACCTTTGCGCAGATGACTCAGCTGGAATTTCATGTCAATCCTAGTCCTAAGTTGCTGGGTACTCAATATGCGCAATCCTCATCTCAACACATTAAATGGATTGTGTATTATAGCCTTTATAAAACCGAGTAAAGTTGATAACCTAGCATTCTTAAAAGTTAGTAGAAAATGGGTTTGGAGAAAATCAAACGTTCCTAGCCTCTTAGCGGCTACTCTTATTTATCACAATTATGTTGCCCAATATTTTGGCATTTCTCTCCAGAGAAAAGCAACTTGGGTCACAACCTGCGCCTTGCGGTTCGATGCTCATCTATGCCGACCCTATGAGAAACCAGGGTAACACAACCGTTACGGCAAGTGCAGCCACGCACGTGGCACACACAACGATTATGTTCGAGACCGCGTTAGCCTGTTCTTGCTTTGTGCGGTTTAACTCGCTGTCCGTTATAAGCAGTTGATCTTCGTATGGATCTTTGGTAAACTCCAACACTTCCACGTCGTATCGAAACTTCACCTTGGACGACTCTCGGCGCCAAAACAGATGGCCAGAGTCCCGTCGGTCTAGACACCAAACAGGTTCTGAAGGAGGAATTGCTGTAAAAGAAAAAAAAACCACACACACAATTAAAATTCCACTATTTCGACCACCATGTGCAACACTGATAGTTAGTAGCTTACCTGATATAGTCATGCTGTCCATATACTAGTTTCGAACCAATTGCGATTCCGTGTGCTGCTCTAGCGAGATTGAACTCAATCGAACAGCGCCGAGCTTCTGCACCACACGATGGCCTGCTTTTGCGTGATATCACAACGTTATCGATTCTAGAAATCTATGACGTTAGACGTGGCTGAACTTTGGTCGCGTCGCCTCGATATTTTGCCCTTCTCCTTCCAATGGAACCTCATAAAATTCGTTAGCCTTTGATATCAGACGAAGATAACGACAGGATTAGCACAAAATATTTCAAAGCTTAAATGGCAATGTTTTGCGCTCGTTTGATCCACTATGACTGCCCAGGAATGCAGAATGCCCGGCAATGGATGAAACGATATCTGAAAAAAAACAGATAACAAGATAGAAATAAAATACAAAACAATAGTCAATGGCTTTTGTGGTAAAAAAAATAAACTCTACTACTCTCTTATGATGCAAACATTTTCTCCCGCAAACTGGATCTCTTTTGATAACAATATAGAATCATTCTGCCACATCCGGTAGTGAAAAACAAACTCTTTCCATAAAGATAAGGATGACATTGGGTATGTACCAACGAACAACAAAGTCTTTATTTAGAAGGAAACGTAACGGAGCGCTCTGCTCCTCTGTTCACGATAGCGATTACTGTCAAAAGGCGTTCATGTTATGTGAAGCGCACTACGCAGTATGTCACAAAAATGCCATTCACTACAGACTGTTTTTCCCCCAAATGGTTGCTTATCAATATCGGTACTATATTTAGAAGCAAAGAAAAACAGGAAACACTGTGGTGGTTTCGCGCAATTGGCGCCAATGGCACCATCCGAATATAAGGAAAGCATTTCTTTAGTTAACAAGAAAGTATGCTGGAATTAAACACATAATCACGAACATGTGCCCCGTTTTCCACTAGTATACTCACATCTACCACTCCGAAAACAAGCAGAAATCAAATATGCTTTACCTGACACCCAATCGATAACAACTTTGACTTAAAACTAACATACACCAAGCGATACGATTTTCATGCAGACCCTTTCAATGTGCAACGCAGCATTTATTGCATTTCATTGTCACGTCAGCATACCTGCAAGCCACTGATAATGATAGACGGATTTTCAACCGAACCCTATCAATGTCGACCTAAAATCGCTACGATTTGTGTTCCTTTGTGTTGGGTACCGTTTGGTCTGGCATGAAAGTTTATGATTTTTTTTTCCTTTTTTGAAATACAAATACATTTCCATAGTATTCCACGCGGGCAACGCTGTTTGTTTTGGGCAGGTCATGGTCGCTAAGACTGCTTTCGATTCGAAATTGACAGAGCCGATTGGCTCTCGTAAAACATGGTTCCGCTTCACTTAACAGGAAGCACACCACCTCCCTACCGTAGTGCATATAGAGGTGAAATGAAGTCATCGACCTTGCCGCATCGACACGCGGAACAAAACTGCTATGGTAATTGATTCCAATCTACCATACTCAAGGTGACACAGCAGGTGCCGCCTAATCAACAGAAATCACTGCTATCGCTTTACCATGCTGCTGGTACGGTTCGCTAGTCGGTTAGGTCATTCTATTGGCCTGATTTGACCCAGTTGATCAAGCAAAACGCGAACGCTTAGACCTTTTTCAAGTATGTTTCCACCGCTGAATCTGTTCACAAAGCGTGCTCTGTGCTGATATACCACCTTGAGATGGATGGTCAACTTCCTCCAAACGCCGCGCATTGCCCTGAAATAGCCTCACATGGAAAAAAAAACTACGCCGTAATCGAAATCAGCGCCGTATCGTGACGCAAATGCTACGGAGCCGAGCGTTGAACGTGATCTCTGGGCAAAAAGTGCGCCTATCAAGACATTTCGCGAGTCAACACAACTCACTCCACCACCCGACGACGATCACAGTGTTCACCGTCGACATATGAAATACAAGTACCGCAACCACAAAAGGGCAAGCAACGATGATGATACCGGTGTTGATCCACGTGATCGGGCCACTTGAATGATCATATCTCATGTTAATCTTTGATTCCCTTTCGTACACGGATCAACGCGATCAAATGACAGACTAACTCAATAGCGTATGGGTGGTCGCCATCATCATCATCATCGTTCGGCGTAACGCACCGAAACCCCATAGACGGACCAGGGGACAGACCATTAACAGTGTTTAGCGACCGTACCGACGGCATTTGCTGATAAATAATGCACACATTCTTACTGGGTGTACATTACATAAAAAGAAACTCGTGCTCCACTAGCTGCAATTGCCACAGCGTGTCGCGCCACAACACACTCTCAAGCACAGTTGGTTTACGGTCTTATCAGAGCGTGGGAAGGTCACGTCATTAAACAGCAAACCACACGCTCTGCTGTGAATGGTGTTCAACAGGAACCCCCACATCGCTGATTTGACGGACCTTGCGGATTAGTAGATTACACACTCCTACACGTATATTATAGAACAAAGAGTTCCCTGCTTGGCGAATACGACACAAAGCCACTGCGCCCACTTCAATCACTGATGAGCGTGATTGATGTAAACGGAATATCCGTGCGTTGCGGAATTCGACTTACTTCACTTGCTGATTGACGAATCCAAGATGTTGATATTATATCACAAAGCTCGCGCAATGCTCCAGATTTATCAAGCAACACGCATCTCCCTTTCGCGCGGTGCTCCACACGGTTGGGTTATGGCGTCCGCTTACGCCACAATATCGACGAATCCACTATCACGCCACTAACACCATCGACTGCCAGTCACCGTCTGTTTTTGGAGTTTTGGAATTCCGTGGCTCGTTGTCGAGAACGACTTTGGTTTAAAATTTGCCGTTCGTCAGCTTCGGTCCAGCAACAAACTTGTCGCATATTCGCACTACACTCTATACTATCCAAGGGCAGCAGAAAGGGTAGGTTCTCTTGTACTGTGCACTTTCTTTTGGCAGGTTTAGGACCGGGAAAACCGGTTCTTACAACAGCTAGCAACCAGCAGTTGTCGTGTGTACACCTTCCAACGATTTATTTCGCGTTTTCTATGGTTTATGGGTTACTGCAACGGCCAACACGACGTCACCTGCATCATTTGCATCGCCAGACACGCACCACAGGTACACATAGGCTGTTCTGTTTATCACCGCAATCATTTGTGGCATGAATCACAGAGAAATGGAATTTTTGCCACACTTGTTGCCTAAGGCAAGTTCCCCAATTACCATAATTTCGCACTAAGCATGAATCGCTCGAAGGTCTGGATTAACCTGACACGTGTTCTTTACCTTGGTACAAACTATATGTAAAAAAATGGAGGAACTGAACTATTTACCAAACACTTTAAACGCACAACGCAGCAGCCGCGCCGATGCAGCACTTTCGCGCTCTCGTCCGTTTGGCCGCCACAAGATGAGTGGCTCGCGAACGGATTCGCCCCGCCAAGGCAGTTACAGCGCCATTCGCGCGTTCGTTTGTGTCACCGAACCGCTAGTGAGGTGCGCTGCTGTTTGTTCACTACCAACACACTTACTCATCAGCTCACGCACGCGTACACCAACATAAGCATATTTTGTGCTACTCACAATCAATTGACTGGCGCGGCAACACAACATCGCGCTGTTTTGGATGTTGGATGATTGCTCGACCCATGATCATCTCAATGGCGGTGGGATCGATGAATGATCTTCCCATGCACGCGACATTGCTCAAGTACATGATCTGCAATCTATCAATTCGATGACTTAAATAGTTAAAGAATATTGTGCGGCATTCTTACCAACGGTAGTTTGTTCAATCCTATGCTATGCAAATGTCTTTCCACGTGATTGCGTAGGGATGGGTTATGACAGACGTTATAATAAAGAGTGCAAATATCGAGTTAAACGAATAACGACGTATTTCCAGCTCCAGTACACACGCCACGCACTCGAAGGACAAAGGGCCTGATACTTATTCATAACATACAACAGGAACGCACGTGAGTTTTTAGCATAATTGTGGATCACCTCATGATCACGCAAATTGCGAGACTGTCGAGGTGTGAGCGCCGTAATCGCTGAGAAAGAAAATGCCACCATCACGATGCTCTCCAAGACCCTAAAAATAGTTAAACGAAGGTTGCTGGCAAATGCTCGTTTGCAACACGTGATTTGCCTGACAGAAACACTCTTTTGCCGGAGCACAGTTACTCGCAAATTTACATGCCGTTGTCGTGAGAGTGTTTCGTCTATGAGTTCGTGAATGAGGTTGTGAATGCGTTTTTTATGCGCAACAACGCTAGCTTGATTTTTTTTTTCAAGGTGACCATACTGATAGAATGTCAGTCATGATAATCAGCTGTTCATGTTCATAAGAAAAAAAAGAGAAAATCAGTTCAGCATCCCGTCATATGAACTCTTGATACTGCGTTGCTACAGGGTGTATGTAGGTGATGTAATCAGCCAGTTGAGTAGCACTGACGTCATATTAATCAAGAATATTCGTTCGAAGTTTGGAGTAATGACCTATGCTTATGAAAATTAAACACAAAATGACTAAAGTATGATATGTAGATGATAAGATGAAGGGGGCATTTTTTTTTGTATTTGATGCATTTATTCCAAACTTAATTGATAATACAATGTAGAACTAAACGTTCCTTTGGTCGGTTATTTCTTTTTATTGCTATGTTCATCTAGGGAAGAGTCCCTGCGTTAAGGGTGCAATAGGTACAGAACATTACGAGTTATCTGATGGAACTGGACCACTTCTTCGCTTGCGATTTTTTTTCAGACTCGTCGTCGTTGTAGTCGATACGACGTTTGTTATTTGCGATTGGACTGGCACCATGGCTGGAGACTGGAGGCGTCGTCCGGCAGTTTCGAAAATGTTATATTGGCCCTGATTAAGGTTGTACGTATGCTTAAAGCTTTTCGCCTGTGCTCGTTGCGACATGGTTACTTCGCTGTCATCAAGGTATCGTAATTGTGGAAGAATGCTGATCACGAACAATCGATAGTCATTGTGCTCAAGTGTGGAATTACCATTGAAGGACGACGTTGCACTCGGATTACCCATCAGCGATAGGTACTTTAGGGAAGGACAGCACTCCCGGATACGATAAATCCAGTTCTGCAGGTTTCCAATATCACAGTTGTTAAGCCACAGTAGCTCGAGGTTCGGGAGTGACGGTAGTGTTCGCTCGTCCGGCCGAGAGTTTTTATCCAGAATAAGCGTATTCAGCTGGCGGAAGTGAACTAAAAATGATAAATCCCTAGTGGCAAACAAACACGTGGATTAAGCCGATGTTAAATTAAGCCGAAATCGAAGCTGAACTTTACTTAATTTCATTATAACTCAAATCGAGTATCGTCGTTGTGCGGGAAAACTTTTCTGCTATTTTGCGCGGTATTTGAGACAGACGTTCGTATGCCAAAGAGAGACGCTCACCGTTATGGTCCATGTCATCAGATCGACTGGAATCACTGTCAGCATAATGCATTAATCATAACATTCACAGCACATAGCCGATCGGTAAACTTACCTCCCTATACTCTTCACAGACATAGCATCCGATGACCAATCATAGTCTAGGCACACATCGTCATCGTCGTCCATCGTAGAGTAGTTGTCGACGAAAAATCTAGAAGCAGGAACAAGACG
Organism: Anopheles aquasalis; assembly: GCF_943734665.1. Taxonomy (NCBI): domain Eukaryota; kingdom Metazoa; phylum Arthropoda; class Insecta; order Diptera; family Culicidae; genus Anopheles; species Anopheles aquasalis. The sequence goes on from NC_064878.1 coordinate 67,999,037, forward strand.
AATGTTAGTTAGCACAGAACAAAGGCAGTTTACACGGTCAAAGAATAGGATCGATTGTCTTTTGATAAGGAAACGTCCTAACAAACCCAAAATGCATGCATCAAGACACGATCACTCAACAACCCTGACAGCCAACCATTTTAAGGTGATGGAAAGAGATCACTTCATTTGGCTCGATTTCATGCAAAAATGTTACAAAGAATGCTTAAATTAAATCCTTTACATCATGTTCGGTGTTGTTCACTCTCAAATTGAACGCCGTGGCTAACAATCTTAACGGAAACTGAACGTAATCACCATTCACATTTACACTGGAGGACAGCAGAGTTCTAACTGGGAAACGGTTATTCTTCCAGACAAGATGTAGCGCGTGAAGATGTCACAGAATGGAGAGAATACGCTCAGCAAGATAACGTATCAACGGACAACAATGTTTGTAATCTTTAGCTACGATTAAACAGATGAGCGCCATCACGCACTGGAGGTAGCGTCAGATGCATATGAACGCACTCATCTATTCGATTCTTCCGCTACTGCCATGAACATGATCATCAAATCACGAATCAAAATTCACAAAATTATGACAATTCCACTAGCTCCAATGAACTCGCTTTAATAGCATCGAAGCAGCATGATACTTCTAAAAAGTACCTGCTGTTACTTTCGCTAAAATAATAGGTCACAAATCTTATTTACGAGTTGATGCTACTTTTGTTCTTGTTACTGTACGACGTCATTCACGTAATGATTAGGTGATACAATTAGATTCAAGAACGAAATATTGGAGCGATAACTTTCATCAGAAAAATAAGTTGCTGCGGACTTTAAAAATCTTTACACAATGCTCCCAACGCTTAACTTTAAATGGTATGTAGCCTAACATTAGCTGAACATTAGCGTAATTAACACGTTAATTAACACTCCTTCTAATTCGTTGACATACGCCATTGTTTTTTTAATGAAGAGTAATGATGCATTCCGAAAATACAAAATGACTTCCTTTATATACCAAAAAAAAACAATTTTACAGTTTACTTACTGCTCATTATATCCGATGGTTTGCATTTTTGGATTCCAGCTATTTTTATATTTTTCGGTTAAATTGTGCGAAATCCACAATTTCTTTTTCTATCACAACTATGCTTAATATAATCTTGGCCTCCTTGTAAATCAATCGCAATTTTACGGTTAGGATTGACTTAACATTATTTCCACTTTAACACGTCCTTTCCACTAAACCATATCTTTTGTATTCAACGAGAAGGGCAATTTGAGATTCGCAATGTGCAGCGGTTGTTTTTATTGTCGGGATTCTTATCGTGTGCTAACGCAGTACGTTACACGGCTCAAGTGACTGTGTACGTTCAGTACCGAATCGTCTAGTTGCTCAAGTTAGTGCAACCACCACTTTTCAGTCGTATGTGATAGTGATAGGACTTCGGGTGCCGTTTCAAAAGCGCGATGGTATTTTTTACTTGCAAGAAAAGAGAATAACATCGTACGATGTTATACGCATCTTGACCTACTCGAAAACAATTAATTGCCGTTACTAACACTCTCAGTAAATATTACACAGTTTTATTAGTTCAAAATGCATGGTACATTGTCTATCAATAAAACCACTCGTAGATTTCATAATACTATGAATACGTTAATTTTAAAATTTTATGTTGATACCTTCCTGAAACCTTCAGGCATTGGCGAAACGCAATTTCATTAAATATTATTTAAATTATTCGGATGTTGAATAGAAACGGAGGATTCTACTTAAACTTGTGTTTGCTAGTTTTGTTTATTTTTATTTAACCATTCGACGGAACAGCTAGCTGTGAGTGTCAGTAAAACGCTAAACGCTCTAGTTGCTGCTCTACTAGTATAACGTGTAAAGTTTAGTGAAAATGTTCGTTTAGTGTCGCGACACGCGGTTTTATCATTCAAAAACTGTTAAAAGGCATACTCTTACTACTGCTCCTGTGTTTCAATGCATTTCTGTTACTATTGCATTTGATTGAAGTTTCGATAAACATGATTCTCACTAGATGTTAAAGGTTAGAGTTAGTTGCTGTGAACGGCACGAAACCATGCTTGGTGTATCAAAGAAGGGGCAAGTAAACCCGACTACGAGCAGGACTTCAACAAGATTTGTCGTGAAAAAAGTACCTGTCTAAGCAGGGATGAGTTTGATAAATCGCAAAAAGAGTGTATTGTGTTGTCACTAAAAAATCATTGTGCAATCGATCGGAAACATAGGCGACTCAATTAATCGCAAAGTAATCTTGGATCTGGTTTATCTGAAAGCATATTTTTCACAAGCGTGTGTTGTACTTGTCTTTCATTCTCTTTGAAATCTACTCAAGATACAGACGGCAAATCAAAGGCATTCGAACACTGCATTTGATGAGGTCGCGCTTTGCCATAATGCCTCGCTGCCTAAGCTATTACCTAAAGGCACATCCGTTTTATTGTGGGTCACTTTTTTTCTACATATTCTCAATTGACTTTGCACGGCGACGGTACAGACAGGCGAAATGACTACACAACTCAAGACGACATGTTCTATTTTGTCGTTATGTGGCATTAGCTTCTAAGAACACTGTTTTCTTCGTTTGAGAGAGATTTGCTTTCTCACGAACGATTAACAAACACTTGTTTGTTAAAATGGTAATTACCAGTATGACTAGCAAAGTACTACTTTGATAATTGTTATTATGTTTTTGGTATTACTCTTTGCTGTTTCGAAAATCGACGTTGTTTATACGGTGGCAAGGATTGTATAGCTGCTTTTCGTCTGTGACACTTTGCTGCTTTTTCTCTCAAGTTGATGCAAGAATAAGGACACAAGTACTATTCCGCTATTTAGTGTTTTTGTATCCGAAACAAAAACTGTTGTAGTTCACAGTTTGTTGACATAATTTCCTGGGAACGTTCCAAAGCATCCGGAACGCGCCGATGTTCCTACATACCAGCCATCATCACATTTTTCCAGCACGTACACAATATCTCCTTCGTGTAGCTCCAGTTCATCGGTGTTCTGCGGTTTATAGTTGTACAGTGCACGATACCTGAGATAGAGAGTATAAGTTGTGACGATTTAGGTTGACACGAGATTGCATCATGTCTCATACTCACGATATCGGTTCATTGGATGTGTCCACATGTAAAACTTCTGTTTTCTGTACTGTCTTCGTTTCACGCACTATTCCGGGGGAAACTCGCCCATTGCTGTGCGTAGTGCCATAGTGCGTAGAGAACGATTGCGTTGCTGCTTTGACAATTGGCTCAATTTCATAGCTTTCGGCGCCATCGATATCCGTCAGTATCTATTGACACACAGAAAAGAAGGCACAGATTGAATATTTCCCACGACACGCTTCTTTTTAAAAGAAAATAGGGCGTATCTATGGGCTCACCTCTACATACGATACAGGAAAGATTCCTTTTTTGCTACCGATTTTTCCTTCGAACCAGTTCTCGTCCACCCGCCTTGTAAGTGTGACCAACTCGCCCTTCAGCAACGATAGTTCGACGGCGGTTTGTGCAGTGAAGTTAAATTTTGCTCGCGCTTTTCCCTCGCGCGTAGGCTTTTTTGGCAGCGGTTTAGCATTCAAATTAGCGTTATCCTTGGTGAGAATCTAGTAACGATTAAATAAAAAGCATATAATGACACCACACCATCATACCATGATTGCATCTCAACGCACAACGCACCTCAATGTAATTGGCTGGCAAAAGGCCAACGGTGGCGTTATGTTCGCCCTCGTACCAGTTTTTGTCAATCTGTCTTCTCAGGTAAATTATGTCTCCTTTGCGGAAGGATAGCTCTCTGTAATTAGAAACAATTCCACAAAACGTTTATCAGGATCATCTATGATCGATGATTACTCCCAAAAATTTATTTACCTCATACTCTGACCCTGAAAATTGTACAACGCACGAGCGATTGTCTTCGGTTGCTGTTGCTGCAGAGGTTTCGGTGAAAGATCGGCGGCGAAGTCATCGTACCGATTAAGAGGGATCGGTGATTTTTGTGACGGTAGGATGTTGTCTGCGTGCCGTCTGGAGTGCATGTCCTCCAGCTCATTAATGTACTTGCGACGGCGCTCTTCTTGGTATACACGACGCATATGCTCCGCCTGACGGTATGCCAACTCGTCATCCGGTATCGGTTCTTTGTACTCGAACCGGATGGGCGTTTTGTAGTGGATGTTGACATCGCTCTCTATGTAACGACGTGGAGATTCTGTGTGCAGGAAACACATGAACGTATAAGACGAGCACAATTTGCAGAGGAAAAAACGCAATAATACTAAAACCAATTCATGAGGGAACTAATTCCAACCGTATGGATGATTTGAAAGCGAATCTATGCCCAAATTGATCGTCGCTGATGGCCCTTATAATATAATGAATTCATGTCTGTCCGAATGTCCCTTATAGACTCCAAAACTTCTGGACCGATAGACACCAAAATTGATACGAAGGGGGCCGATGAGGGTTATAGACGTTAGAATTCCTACGCTTCGTTCTTTCCTACCCTTTCTGAACAATTAACTGTTAAAAACATGAATTATTCCCCAAGTTACGAATAAAAACTCATCAAAACTTGCACAATTGTTGATGGTCACCTGAGAAATTAGACCATCCAGACCCAGGGGAAGAGGGTCCCCATACAACTCCCAAAGCCCTGCACCAAATTATGTAAAACTTGTTTTTCTTGGTAAAATGTATCATATTTGGATGAATTTTTTAACAAATCGTCCCCAACATACGACCAAATATACTCGAAAAGTAATTGTAGTGGCATTTGCAAACACCACGTGTTTTCTGCAAACAAATCGTCGAACTGTTTTTGTTTCGAATCAAAAGACTTGCCCTTTTAAGCGACGAACCCCGTTTGATCATAGTGTAATGAATTTTTCAACTTAAAAATTCGTTCCTGTTCACGATAAACCCACGACCGTCCAAAACAGAACGAAAACTGTCGGGGCAGCTAGTACTAATTAAATTATTTAATTGTTTGCTTACACTATACCGCAGAAATACGGTGACGAACGAGTTTACGGCTTGTTGATACTTTTTCATCGCTTTCAAACGGATATAGATACATCCGACAATGCCTTTAGCAACACTTTCACTAAGCTAGGTGAATGGTCAGTAAAGAAACATTATGCACATCATAGGGCGGGTTGATTCATTGTGGCTGCTACACACGTAACAGTAGCAGCCGGGGAAGTTGCGCCACGTTGAATATCTCCATCCATCATCCTTCAGTGATTCCCATGCTCGGAAGCATGTTTATCAACTTTTCCACCGATACTTTCCCCTCATGCAGGTTACTACTAACGGGTAGTCTGATAAACATTCATATGTGACACGTTCGCTGGGTCATATACGAATGTGGATTGTGGATAAAAACATGTTCATACCTCAGCGCTATCCACACTGCCCGCAATTAACCCATGCCCGGCCTCCATCGGTTCAAGCTGGAGTGTGGTGCAGGAAAATGCTAATTTAAACCGACCATTGAACTACTCTGAAGCGGTACATACAGCTGGCTGATCTTTGTAATGAATAATGAAAAGTGCACAGTGAAGGAGCAAAGAATTATAACCAGGATTGTTTGAAATGCAAAAGACCAGTGACGATTAGCCGTTACCAGTTCTCAGGGAAGTAAAACCATAAAACATAAAATCATAAAAGCGAGTAAAAACCTTCAAGGCAAAATGACTTTCCGTTAGATTTATTCTGCCATTTTAAAACACACATAAGCTTCAATCTACGACGGAAAGTCTCGTTAGTCCACACGGACTGGGTATTCCCGGGTCGGTAAAGTGGAACGGAAATTTACATTCCGCACCCCTTGACAGAACTCTAAGTAAAGAAAATCAAGCTCAACAAAAGATTTCTTTGCTTTTGAACATAAGAACCGAAAACATAAATCTCAAAACAGCTATGATGATCAGCATGAACCAGGTGAATTCAAAGATTCTTCTTGGCATTGAACCATCATCTTTGGTGCCGACATGACTTACCTCGGCACGTCCTATTTCGACCACGTGTGCCCTTGATAGTGAATGTAATTTGCATCTTTTTGATACTTCAAGAGGAAGTTACCCTGCACTTTTCAGAAGAAATACTCTTTAAAATCCGATAAACAGCACCAACTTCACCAGAACTCAACAATCACACAATCGCATTCACATGCACAACCAAAGCTACGATCCAAATGTGAATGATCTCCTGGTAATGCAGCTACACTTTTCACTGATTTCTTATGGGATGACTTTATGAAACATTAACCTATACACCGGTCGAGTTATATAGAAACAGTAGTAGATCAGCTATTTACCCATGAAAAAACCTTACGGCTGTTATGCTGTTCAATCAAGACGATTTCAACCCAAGAAATGTGCTACGGCACGTGTTAGCACAGGTTGGGAAAGATGCGCACTACTACTTCACTGTTGTTTAGTCGATGCGGCTTGCGTAACTAAGGAAACATAACTCCTAGCCAACCATGCGTAGCGACCGACGACAATATGGTTACGATACGAGATACGGGTTGGTCAATATACCACCGATGAAGGCAAGTTGTGATTTGATCCAAGTAAGAAAGATATGGATTATCACACAAATTGATAGACACTCTGCAGAGTAAAATGTTTGGCGCGATTGAACATATCACAAAGGTGTTATAAATAAAATAAAAAAAAACACTTCATAAATCAGTCACTATTTGTCGCTGATGGTTTCGTCTTTATAGACTTCGTGGACAGACGCGAGAAAGTTCGTGTAGTAACTGTTGGCGCGCGTGAACTCAACTGAGCTGAGCAGAGTGCGAACATTTAGCAGCACTTCGAGGTACCGACCGGCTGCCCAAACTCCACCTTTCTCTCCCTTTGCGAAGGTTGGATTGAGTGCGCTGACTCCGGTGAGTCGAACGATGTTCAAGTCACGTACCTCTGTGATCGCTGCACCGTTGCGAGCTAGCGGATCTTTGCAACCGGCCTGCCCAAGCGTGGCAAGTGCCCATGCCCATGCTCACGCTCATACTGGGGACCATTCTCTTCTCCTTTTGCTCGTTTTCCTTGATCTTTCGCTCTCTATCTGGGCTACTCTCTCTCTCACCTGTTCAATCCCTTGTAATAGTAAAACCTATGAGCAAGTTACATTATGTGAGCAGTAATGATCGCCATCATTTCAATCAAGGCCACTTCAACCAACATCACTAAAAGGATCTGCCTCTAGATAATTTTAATTGCAATTTCTTGGTAGAAATCATTCCCTGCATTTGAACATTAAATCCCGATTGCAGTGACATCGACGATCCACGATTCATTACCTCACATAGAAGGGTTTTAGTGGTGAATCATAACTTTCACCTTCAACAGCCCTTGCCTGACTTTCACCATTCAGCCCGCGGGAAAGGGCACTACAACCGTTGGACGACTATTTCGAGGACTCGAGAAAGGGAGAGAGAAGCAAGAAAACTACGATCGACTGCCGATGCTTTGTTTTGTAGCAAACGGTCGTGTTTATCAGTACGATCATTGATCGTTGCGTAATCCGCATTGGCACGAGATGTTCGATGGGTGATGAGTCGGGACCCGGTTGCTAACACTGATACTGACCAATGAAACGGACGATTGGCGAAATGGCATATGGACGACGATGTGACTCACCTGCGCCGTTCGAACTGATTGCGATCGGTGACGATGGAAGGAGGGGTATTGGTGGTAGTGGTGGTGGTGTCGGTGCTCCTTTCATGGGGGGCGATGGGAACGTGAGGTGCGGCTCTAAGGGATGCGCAAACGAACCAAAATAATCAAATGAAGCCAAGCGCTAAACGGGCCAACATGGTTATTGGAAACCAGAAATTGAAAAACACGAAGGCGCCAGGCAGATTAGGAACGAGAATGAAATCTAGTGAGTCCCAAGATCTCAAGAGATATTCACAGAAGCTACTAGTTAGCTGTAAACTCGTGGCATATGTTACACGCAATGAACATTATGAAGCACAATGTGAGATGAGCTTTTGGTATGGCGCATAAGACGAATATGGAGAAGAAGAAAAGGAGAAAGGCGAAAGAAGCAGAATAGTCACAGACGCCCCTAACCTCCCTTAGAACTGCTTAAATACGACATATTAAAGACAGAGTGGAAGTGTCGAAAGTGGAAAATCGATTTGAAATGATTGAGAAAAACCAGCAACCTTCGAATGAATCGGTCGGTATGACGGTGGCACTGCCAGTCATCGCTTGAATCTTCCTCCAGAGCATCTCCGCCTCGAGCTGACGATCGGACACGTACCGATACTTCGATCGGAGACCAATGCCACCATCATCGCACTGGCGGGAGTCGTACAATTGTTTGAGAAATACACTAGCGCTGGCATTCTGGCGGGGCGGCGAAGAAGAGTTGGAACGAAGTGGCAGCGCAGAACGTTGATGACGGTTGGAAGATGACGACAGTTTGCACGGTACAGCGTGCTGCTTATCAGTCAGTGTTCCCGTTGACTGATCGGGAGCAGTAAGTGAGCGTGCATTGTCGGTCGGCTTGGGGAACTGATGAGCAATCCATTCACCCGAAAGATAGCCGCAGATATCCTTCAGCTCACGAATGTCGGGCACCGAAGTGTACATCTTACCGAGCAGCGATAGATTCTTATCATTTTCCACCGATGTCATTTCGAACTTACTCTTGAGCTTCTCGATCTCCTCGCTACCGGACGAAGCACTACGACGAGCCTTGGGATTCTTTCCATTAACCGACTCATCGTGTGGTTGATGCTTGGCTATCTTGCTGTGTTGTTGACTGGAACGACTAGTCGGTTTCATTTCTCGCTTGAGCGAAGCCGTCTTGCTGATTACGTTAATGTGTGGCATGAACCGATCGTCCTTACGCAATGAAGGATGCTTCAAAATGGGCGATATCACCCGCTCTTTACGCTTGCGACAACGGGCAACCCGTGACTGGGTTTCATATTTGTGTGTCATCCGAGAGACATCTCCCGACTCATGCTGGCGAACAATGGTGACCTGACCTTGCTTGTCCTTACTCAAGTCGGTCACCTCTGCAAAGGGGCGGTTCAACTCCGAATCGCTCTGATACTGGCGCGGACTGATCGATGGAGATTCGGATCGGCCGGAACGCCACACACTCCCATCGAGGCTTTCAAACTTATCCTTGATCTTCTTCACCTCCCCCGTCTGTATACAGGTCGCGTAATCTGGCGTAGAGCTACGCGAGCGGAATGTAAAGTTCTTAGGCGTAGCGGACGAAGGTGCCGAGCATTTGGATGAGGTTGTGTACGAACAGGATACCGACCGCTTTTCACCAAACAGATCCTTCAAATCGGTGAACGATTGTGATAGCGTGATCGCGGTTTCGGTACCTCGTTGATCTGAGTCCGTCGCGTCCCGCCTGCCGCCCATTTCATCTTCCGAGGGCGAGGAATCCTCACGCGCATGATACACCGTAACTGTGGGCGTTTCTTCGCCTTGCTTCTCTTCAAAGTACTTGATTTTGCTCTTAATATCCTGTTCCACCGGAACCGGCATTGATCCGACACTGGTTCGGAAGATTACCGTTTTATTGGATGTTTCCGAAGAAATGCTTTCTGTGTCACAGCACAGAGGTTGAGGCTGCACCTTAGCAGATTCTGGAGCAGTTTTCGGCTGTGGCTTCTTGGTTACGGTGGCCCCCTCTATCTTCTTGAGACCACTTTCGAGAGAATGGTATCGATGCTCGGTGGGTAGAATCGTCGGTCGCAGCCGATCTTTTCTATTCTTACCGAGCGATGGAAGGGTGTGATGCTTCTCCAGAATTTTGTCCTTCAACTCCTGGCAAAGTGACCGTGAGAGCGTTGCACGCTGGATTGCCTCTTCTTCGGTGGATGTACTATTGATTGCACGTGGTGCCGATTTGCTCTCAAACGACTTTTGCATGTCAACCAAGGTCTTCTTGCTATGTTCAGACGCTTCGAGATGGCTTGCATTTATCTGATCTTTAGTCAGCATCGAATGACTCCTCACCTTCAACAGTGATTCAAGTCGACTGGCACGCTCCGGTACGTTGATGATGTACTCATGTTCCGCACGCTCCTCGGTTCTCATCAAAACACGAGAGACCGTTTTTTCCTGTTCCTCGGGTTCTTTTTGACCTCCACTGCTGTAAATTTCGCTCAATTGACTCTTCAGCTTTCGCATTTGTTCCGTGCTGAGCGTACTTAGCAGCGTGCTGCTGATGACGCCGTAACGCTTGCCAGCCGTGGCCGAATCCAGTGACTGTGGCTCATCCTTTTTCTCGTTCGCTAATGAGTACTTTTCCTCCATCTGATTCGCCACATCGACCACAGAGGATCCGCGCCACAGGGGTTTGTAGTGATCCTTGCTGACTTCGAGCTGCCGCAGCTTTGCATCCTCGAAGGCTAGAGCTTGCTGGTTAAGAACGCACTTTAAATCTTCGACAGATTTTTCACGATTACGTAGTCCAGTATCTAGATCACTATTCCAGCGCACTTCCTCCGGATCACGAGGCAAGAAGAAAAAGTCTCGCTCCTTCTGATCCTGCTTCAGTTTGTTCTTCAGCTGCCACAGCTCCCGTTCGGCCTTTTCGTGTTCTCTCACCCGTTTCCACAGATCAAAATCTATGATCTCTTCCTCACGTGGGCGCCTCGTTCTCAAATCGCTCGAAGAGCACGATGTCACATACTCCAACTGTCCGAGTCGCTCGAGACTACTGTAGAAAGAGTTCAGCTCACGGAATCGTGCCCGTGAAACGTTCGTACCAGACTCGCCATTTAGGTTCAGTGAATGAGTGCGTACTAATGCCTGGTCCGATTTTTGCTGATGCTGACGCTCATTGCTACTGAGACTTCGAGCACGAACTATCTTTCGTACATGTCCTTCGCCTTTCAGCGTTTGTATACGCCGGCAAGAAGGTGATCTAGACGTACGCGTAGTGGATTCCACCCTACGGCCAACGATCGTACGGGGAGCGCCGGTACTGACGAGCTCTTCCTGGATCACTCTAGTAGTCATTGTTGTTGTAGTGGTGGGCCCTGTGGCGTTTGATGACTTTGTTGGCTCACTGAGGCTGCGCTCGTGAATACTATAATCAATTTTCATGCGTCGTCCGCGCACATAGCCAAACTGTTGCTGCTGCTCCCGGTCATCCTCATGTTCAGTTAGCTTCGAGAGTGATTCGTAACGGTTCATATGAGCAACCATTTCCCCAGCAGGACAATGTTGTCGATCCCCATCAGCAGCTAGCTTGGACTTGGCTCCACGATATTCCATAGTACGGAATTTTGATGACGATACTGGTCTCGCTTGGGTTAGATAATAGTTTGGTGGCTTCAGTGAGGGCTCCGATTTGCATGATAAGCTGTTCCACATGCGGGTCTTCTCAAGAACGCTACCGCTTGCACTTGTTTCTCCTGGTTCTGGTGTTGCACCGGAAGTACCAGAGCTTTTAAGAAACAGATTCTGAAAGAACGAATCAGTACGCACATTCTCCGTTTGTTCAACGATGTGCTCACTGTAGCTACTCCCCACAAATCTTTCTCCTTTCTTCGTGTCTGATGAAATTCGACTTTTGAGATGCGCTACACGATCCAAACTGTTAGACCCTGAGCCCCGTAGCTTAACATCACGGTTACCCCTAGCGAGTGTGGTCAAGGTGGATGGAATGTAAGAAACACGAGACTTGCGCTTCGAACTGGTGGAATCGATGGAATATGTTGAGTTGGTACGTGCCAGACTTTGATTTGAGGCTGTTTTGGATTTCAGACCGAATGCTTTCGACGCCTTCTGAAAACTTGTTCTTATCGTAACGTTCGGCGATGTTCCAACCGTTGGTTTGCCACGTGTATGAGCTTTCCTGGCAGACGGCAATTCTTTCGATCTATTCCCGGGCGACACCATCGACACTTTGAAAGAACGATCGTCTTTTTTGTGAATCGAAACAGGTGACACGCATTTGTTGAGACTTTTCGTCGATGAATACATACTGGATGCACTGCGGAATGTTCCATTAGACGAGAACCGTTTCAGTGAAGATCGACTCCCAATTGTGGCGTACTTCTCTCTTGCCGATACTTCCTCGTGTGAAAGATAGGAGCTGCGTAAGGCTTTCTTCACTTCGTTAGGCGAACGAAGATCCGGATTGCGCAAAATGCTCGTCGAAACTGATACCACCTTCGGCAGCTTCTGTTCGATACGTTTCTTTTCCTCGGCAAATGTACGCTCTTTCGAAATACCACGGCCAAACGCGACCGGACTGGGGCTGGATTTACGTTGATGGGTCGGACTAGGGTACCGTTTGGTGGAAGCTACACGTGTGCTGTTTTCCTGGTTTTTCTCTTCCTTCACAAGGGACGAGCTTGAAGTTGCCGCGAACAGCTGCGGCCCTGCCGACTTGGAACGATAATGATCGATCTTTCGTACCGTTCTGGGGCAAATCGACGCCACAGTCCTTTGGGTTGTTTCGAGAGTTGTTCGCTTATCGTAATGGTTCGTTTTGACATGAGACATAATCTTCAGCGTTGAGTTGCTTCGTGAGCTCTTGCGACTCGGCGGAGCGGGTGGTGCTACGGGCACAAAGGTACGTGTTTCTTGTGGAAACGCTCCGAACATATCCAAAGGACGGCTTATGCTTGTGATCGGATAGCATGCGATCTCACGCGAAGATGCCATTAAGAACGGGTTGTTACAGTGCGACATAGTGGAGCTACTTGGATGGTTGATCGTAGCTTCCTCGCTAATTTCCACCTTTAGATCCGTCTCGCACGATGCGTCGGTGTCAGCTGGACAATCTGTGGAATATGTGACGAATGTGGAATACTCATTTCTTTTCTTACTTGTGCTAATCGATGCCCTCTGTGCCAATAATTTGTAATTTTTAATCGGGCCATAGTGCTCCAAGTAACACTCACACGCACACATTTTTGCAGTAATCCACACGTTGCATTAGCTCAGCATCAGCGAAAGGATGTAGACCATTCTGGCCCATCTTGGCGCGATACTAGCTGCGAATAAGATACTCGTGCTAATCCATTTGTGAGGATGCTTTTCGTATAAGGCAATAATACTGTTTTTATCATGTGTATGTAGAATACCTACTCTCCAAAGACCGTAATCATACCTCCACCTGGTTAATTTACTGAAGATTACTCAACTACACTTTCACCATAGACCAATTCCCATTCCGAGAAATGTGTATAGAACAGCTTAAATTTAATTGCGGATGACACCGAGAGAAGGGAGTTACTGTGGATTTATACAATCTTCATCTAAAAATCTATTAGTATGATAGATCATAGAGCATAGATTTTCTTTCAATGCCATTCGACTTTCGTTGAACGGAACGCGTTAAAAGGTGCTAATAGTAAAAGAGCCATTACAATATTTAGGATGCAGCATAGGATGTGATTCTTAGGAAGTGTTAAAGCGTGATGATTTCATAGAAAGTTAGTTAACCAGTGCATGAATTATACCTTTTGGTTTTTCTGGTGCGGGCTTACGGAAACCATGTAGCGGTATCTCGCCTCCGGCCTGCATGGTTTTGTAGTACTGCTTTTGTTCGACCGGGCTCAAAGCTGCACTGGCCACTGGTTCCCGTTTTCGAAATACCAGTGTCGAATCACTTTCGTACCCTTGCTCTTTCAGGGCTCTATTGCATAAATAAAAAAAAGGATAAAATAAATACTCATTTCATTATTCGCTAGTATGGTGAGATTTACTTCTGGTTTAATACCACCACTTACCGGGAGAGGTTGCCTTCTGTATAGGTTTTACTCGTGGTAAGCTTTTGGTGTTCCAATTGCTGAATGAATAAAATAATGAGACTTGTGAATCGCGACCACGTATGGTAATATAGAAAGCGGAATTAGAATTTTCCCTTATTAATGCGTTGTCGCTTTTGCTATTGGTTTAGCGTATTGGTGGACACATACACCACTTGCCTCTAGAAAACACATTATTAGTTTTATTAATTGAATTAAGTAATACCAACCTACATAATTAGTTGGGAAAATGGACGATAAAGCATGTTAGTAGAAAATTTGTTGGCCATTTTGATAAACAAACATATGTGATAACTATATCTGTCATTTGTTAGCTAGATTTGATTTCAAATATAGCTGTTTCGCACAGAACGCATTATCAATCTTATGTTGCGAGTGCTATGCAATAAAGAAGCATTATGAATCCAATATACTCGTGATTAGTTACTCGTGATTAGCGTCCGCTCTAAGATGGGTGCCAGTGGAATAAACATCAATTTCTATTTCGGTAGACATTATATCGTAGATTACATTATGGTAAACACATAGTTAAAGACAAATTGAAATCAATCGTACCCCGTTGAATATATCCATCACTTCGTCCCACCACTGTTAATGCACGTGATTGTGGTGTACGCATATGCATGTTTTCCGCGTGGTCACAAAGGATTCACAAATAGTGTAAAAGAAAAGTGTATCGAATGTGTAAAAATCGAAGAAAAATAGAAGACATCAGTGATAGAGTGTGATACAGCATTGCGAAGAAAAAAGTGGGTATGACCAAACGGTCTCATAAGCTTCTCCAGCAACGGCACACTCATTTTGAAATTGAAATCTACGACAGTGGATTATGCTGCAGCCTTGCGTTTTATACAAAAGCTATCGCCAACGTGGAGCCAGCTGTACTGTATAGCAGATAATTAAGTATGATTTAAGTATAATACTATAGCATCTTACCGCTTTCGATTCTTTTTCCGAAATTGAGGATCGGCCGGGGGTATAATTCTCAATCCTTCCAGGATGATTTTTATAAGACGTGCTGCCTGACTTTATGGGCTGGTTATGTTGAGTAGTTTGTTGTTGAGTGTTGAATCTGTAATTAAAGTATGGACATTTTTGAAAAAAACCCCACTAAGCCTCTTCTTTAAAAGAACCAATTTGATACTCACTTGTTATAGCTTGTAGGGCTCAATCCTATCGGAGTTCTCCTGCGGTCTAACGTACTATACTTGATCGTATAGTCCGAATCGTAATTAGGTTCTGGTTCCGATTGGTAGCCGCTCGATTTGTAAGGATAGCCTGTAGATGTTATCATGACATAGAAAAAAAATATTAACGAGAATATCTCTTCAAAGTAGTACATGGGGCGTGAAGCATATTGAACGTGTGCGACTGTAAAGAGCGATTCAATTACATATATGTGGTTCGTGTTCAATATCACAGTGTTTTAAAGGTGCGCAATGGAAAACAATTAAAATCTTTAATTAGATTTAGAAAATTGGGTTTGATAACGCTTGGTTATATATGCATTTAGGCATAGTAAAGCAGTGACGCTTTTGCGAAAATGTTATGTAAAATATCACCTCTACGGGTCTTATAACGCACGGTCACATAATCGTCTGAAATAAAAAGGGAAAATGTGTGTATCAAAAGGAGCACTTGTGTGTAAAATACAAAGATTACACAGAGTGGGAATGTGTAAGTGTATTTCTAGCTTTAATTCAATCAAGGTCAAGAAATTACCATCATCGTGGGCCTTGTGCAAGGTTTGATACATTTGCTTATACCATTTATCGCGATTGCCTTCGTCGATCTCCTAAAAAATCAAAATATTCTCATAAGTAAGAAGTCGTAGTGTCTTCCTACTCATTACTGTAAAACATACTGATCTTAATGTTAGCGGCATTCCTTCCCTTGTGGTAGGTCCAATACCAGCGACCTTATGCACTGTTTGCTGCATCATTTGGCTCTGCACGCCTTCGTGCTGCATTTCGGAAGATGAATACCCTAGGATAAGTACAGAACACTAGTTGACACTTATTGAAACCATGATGAATGAAAATAAAGGCCTGCAAACCTGTACGAGGTGCTGGACTGACGATTCTGTTCGAAGAACCACCTAACTGCTGTTGTTGACTGGAGCTAGTAGTTCGTTTAGTAACGGTTGTCGCCGACGTTTGTCGGTCTGCTGCCATTTCAGCGTCTCCTACTACTGCTGCTTTGCCATCTGGTTTTCAAAAAGGGTTAGGGTTTGTTAGTTCCATCAAATCACCCTTGTGATTGTGAGAAAGTACAATACATTTGGCGAGGCTATTAATGAAAGAACGCTGCAAGAACTGTTTGTAACATAGTGCATTCACATCAGTGAGAGTGTTTGTCTGCACAACATTGCTCAGTGCAAGTTTTGTCTGCAAATGGTGAATTTTCCCGACACTCGACATACCATCCGGGGCTAAAAGCATTACTTACCTTTCGATTTAAGTAGCGAATTGATCGTTGGTTCTTGCTGCAATGTATCAGCGGCTGATCTAGGTTGCGGAGCGAAGCGAACCTGCTGCCCGTGGCCCTGGGGTTGCGGTGGTGTCGAAGTCGAGATACCACAGCGAATCGAGGACGATGCGTTAGATGATGGATTGAGTTTCGACTCCGAAACCGCAAGTGGTGGAGAATAACCGGGCTGGGTCCAAGGAGCCGCTACTGCTGCAGGAGAGGGCGACGCTAGTGCTCTGCGGCTTGGTGTCGGGGATTCGTACCCGATGGGCCGAAATTCGCGACGTTCTGGGGCTGGAGATGGTGGGGCACTACGTGGCACCCAGACTTGCTGAAGTGGTTCGCTTGCTTTACTGTTTGATGTCCTCTCCGCGAGTTCCTCTTTTGTAAGAACTTCAGTCGAACGATTATACGGTGACCAAACGCCTAATGAGAATACGGAACATTGCGTTCATTAACTTGTTTGCCAGACTCACAACAAACTTTCACAAACTTCTGATTCATTTTAGACAGAAAAAACAGCAGGCTCAGGTTAGCAAGACGCCAGCAAGGTTAATAAACAATATGAATGCACATCCATTTTTGTACAGCATATGTTTCTCGTAGATATGTTGTTATGTTCAAGGGTATCTGACTAAAGCAGTACGTTTTAAATTATATTGCGTCATTCAACGTTTTCCCAAAAATGCTAACAGTTGAATAACTCATGATAATTTATGATCCTTTATTTCATTACGCAGAAGCATTCGAGGCCACCTGGAACCACTGAGCGTAATAGCTTAAAATAGATCAAATATTCATGGCATAGGGTAAGTAACGATATAAACGTGACCAATTTCATTGGATTCATTGTTTACGATCAATATGTCCTCTTGGTATGCCCAACTGTTTTAATGCACCGTATCCGTCGCAGAGAAAAGCGAGAGATGTGTTGACTTAAAGAATGTTTAAAAATTGAGCTCATTGGCAACGTTCAGTCGGTTCAGCACGTTGAAACATTAGCTAGTATCTCCTCCAGCAATCTGCTCGATACTCCTTGCCACAACTTTACGTCAATGATCGAGAAAATACTGAAACTCCCACGACGTCTGCCCACGTGACTACATTTAGCGTATCGTAGCAACGTTAGTGGTTAGATTGTGTGTGTGTAGTGATTACAAAATTGGAGCTCTGTTTTTACACAAAAATTTATTTATAAATTTCTTTTCTTTTTCTTTTCTCCTCCCCCCTCCCCTCCCCCTTCTCTCTCTCTCTCTCTCTCTCTCTCTCTCTCTCTCTCACTCTCTCTCAAGCAATACATATTTAGGAACGCATGCTGCTATTTTGGCCATTTTCCCACATCCCTGTGCATCTTCATTTCATTCAGTATTTTTTTCTCGTCTTGTCTACATTTACATTTCATCTCTTGTCTGCCGCATTCTGTATGATACATTCAAATCTCGCTTGACAATGAAAACTAGATAACGATACTCTGATTTGAGAAAATCTAAAACTAATTAATAAGAAATGCCGCATAACTACTTTCCAAAAGAGTTGTATCGTAAGGCGATAAGCTAAGTATACTCGAATACAAAACATGTTGTCAATGATCACCCAGTAATGATTATTCACTGTACGCCATGAGTTTCAATACTATGAGCGATATTGTTTGGTTCATCAACAGCAAATCACCATGCCTTTTCAGCAAGCATGTGGAGTTTATTTTCCTCCGACGTTCGTCAATACTTTTCTGTTAGAGATCGTTTGCTGGCCAGTAGACGTAGAAAGCTGTTTCTTTTTTTCCATTCCCATTTGTAAACAATTGAGCCGCAGGAATGTGCTCATGCTCTAAATTACATCATTAGAGACGAGAAAAACTGATGAACTAACCCACAATGGCATCAGTTAGTCATCAAGTTGTAGAATACTGATCGATTGACATGAATTTGAAGACACATACAGCGTGGGTGAAAAGTTGTTTGCCAAAATTAAATGAATCAAAATAAAACTGTAGTTATGCGAACATGTTACACCATTTACCATTCACAACTTTTCAGAATACATATAAGGGAAAAATATATCTATTTCATTTTACTAAAAATGTCCCGTTTGGATGATAACAGCGCTTATAGTTATTTATCAATGCATCTTTAGGTCTAACAGAGCTTACCTACCATGGCGCTTACTGACTTACCTAAATTTGACGAATTGGCCTTGAATTTTGGTCCAATTTTAATGGTTGTATCAGTTTCTGTAATCATATCCATTTTAGTTATTTGCATTTTAAAAACGGATAACGTATCAAATATTCCTATATCATCGACATTGTCTCAAAAGCTTATTATGCTCTCTTGATTAAGCCGGAAATTTATAAATAATATCATTTTAATTTCCAAATGTCGAAGAGCTAAGCGAACATAAGATGATTCTACTAACCCTGACCCATATTTGGATATTATCTCACTGCTTGGCTAAGTAGAGAAAGGTTTGGCGGGATAATAACAGCAGCTTCCTCGACAACACACGAGCTCAATTCTTTTTATCACAAATACTTTGTACAGTTTCTAACACCGAAACATCACTGTCCACCAAATCTACTAATCGACTGCACACTAGTACAGTCAGAAGGATCATCGTTGTTCCTCACATCATTATCATTGCCATTTCGAACTGATCCACCGCCACTCGGACCGTTTTTAATTAAGAAAGCTTCCAATTTCAAGAGCTAGTTTGTCATCTGCACAACACGACATGAAAAGGAATAGAAAACGGATCAAATTCAAACAGACGCATCAGTCGTTTGCGTCGTTTTGCGATGCCACTACGCGAAGAACTGATTCACTCGTTTGCACAATTTTTCGATCGCTAGCATCTGCCTGACTCTCATTTCTGTCGGGGTTTTCTCAGCTCATGCCCGTCTGCATTAGTTTGTGTTGGTTGATTGGTTCTGAACCAACCATGCGCAATAGGATCGGCCATGTAGATACACGCCAACACAATCGAACCGACGTTTGTCTCAACAGTTTTCCTTCACATGGGACAGAGGCCAATATTCTGCTCGTGGAAATGCTCTCGTGACGCTCTTCGCGATTCTTGTTGCTCCGCTACTGTGCAAGCTAATGACCAAAGGGTCAGACATTCGCTCTCAAGCTAGACTTGTTTACTACAATTTTCATGGGCTTGTTTGCTCTTTCCCACTCTATGCTCCCTGTTTGCCGCTATTTGTGACCAAGGGCTAAAAATAATAAAGCAGTTTCCACACCACGGTGATCGCAACGACGATCATCGGCGGAGCATCACAAACGTAGCGACGCTTTTCTCAGGCTTACTACTTGTCTGCGTAGGAGTGTGTCCAACTTGGCCACATTGCATACAGTAATTCACGGAAAGTCAGACGCAAGCCGTGAAGAAAAGATTCTATAACCAGACAAGAAGACACACGCTCGCCGTGGGGTGGACGTGTCTAGGGCACCATGCGTGCAGCACAACAAGTGTGTGGTTTTCGAAGGAAGACTCCCCCATGATCCGACCGCTTGCTGGCCCAGTTGCCAAAACGGTTCTCAAAATATATCCTGTGAATGAACTAGACACATAGAAACCACATAACCTGAGGGTAACGCTGTCTATTGGGATTCGATCAATAAGCGTCAGTGAGCAAGGCTTGGCGGGCGGCGGGAACCCGCCATCAAAGAAGCAGAATGATTCACTAACACAATTTTGAGCGCATCCATCTTTCGTAGACCAAGTCAATCCGAGACCAGTCGAACGGATGCGATATAAATAACTGTCACCATTCGCCCATGCAAAGGCATAGCTGGTGCCAAAAAAATTGACGGAAGACACCGTAACCACAAAACGATTTACGGTGTTGCGGTCACTGTACAGTTGCATAGTTTTGAAAGCGCATTCATAGTTTTGTTTGATACTTCGTTCGAATTGTAGATAATAAGTGACAGGGAAAAAAATGAACAATAGTGTACATGCGACGACGTAAACGAAACACTTTAAACAACGGACAAAAGCGGATAAGCAAAGACACTCGATGTTAAGAACATAAGCGAGGGGGTATGTGAGTGTTTAGTTTTAGCGGGATCGGAACGGATTTCCAATGCAAGGAGATCGGCACAGTGAAAGGATCCAAACATACCGCGCGAAAACAGGAAGTCTTTAGCAAGTACTAGTGCGTGATCGATTTCATGCAGCAGATCAGCCTCGGAAAAGCAAAGGCCTTCACGCCCAGCATCACACGCATCATGATGTACACTAGCATTAACCGTACCCTTCAATTGTTGGCGTTGTCGTGTTTGCTGAACTTCCTCGTTACCGATCGAGTTTTGGCGTATTCTATGTTCAAACTGTTGACATTTATCGCTTACGCTGATTACCGCTGTTTCAGTAGCTTCATCCGGCAAGGAAGGTTTAGCCACACCAATAGGAACCAGGTCTTTCGGAGCTGCGGCTATCACACCAATATTTTTGGGCTTGCATTTGACTGGCACATTCGATGATGTGAAGGATGAGGATTTTTGAAGTTGTTGCTTCTCCTGATGCGTAGCGATCAGCGCTGCTACATTTACTTTTACTTCAACCGAATCGTCGCCCTGCTCCGAGGTAGACTGGATACCATTTTTAGTAGAAGATGACGACAATTTACCGATCGGTAGGGGAATTCTAGATGGAGAATCATTTCCTGCCCAGTGAAATAAATTTAAAAAGAAATAGTTCGTAAGCAAGCTATTGAGTTTACATCCCACATCACGAAACATCAAAGCCGTGAAAAGGCTAGTGCTAAATGACCCCGTTTTATTAAAGATAGATAAACAATCTATCTCTAAACGATTTGTATAATTTATTGATCCATTGATATAAAAATAGTGTACAGTATGCGCTACAGAATATGGAAAGTTACTTCAAAATCATTCCTTTCTTTGACCACAATTGTCATTTCTTTAATTTTCGAGCGTCACGTTAAAATCACATCAAATATGTCTTTCTTTAGACGAAATGCGGGACAGCTGATTTAGTATATTCTGTTCGACTGTTCAATGAATAAAAATAGCAATAATAAATTAAATGTAATATGGAATGTTTCTTTGTTCGCAAGTATAGAACATTTTTCAACAAATTGAATAAATAATTTCCTTGTAAATATCATATCAATCACTTTCTGCCGCATGATGATATAATGCGGATTGCAGTCCAAACGAACACTCCCAGCGTAACACAAGGCACAACTACGGACATCCAGCTCACGGGGGGATTTTTAGATCCTTCACTTTGATCCTCTGACTCACCGATAGGCTGGGAAGGTAAACCATTTGGTGCTTTGCCGTTCTCCTTCGCTGCCGAATTCCCTCCAATCAGTCCCCGTTGCTGCTCTTGCGCTCGAATTTCACGAAATTGTTGGAATTCAGCTTCGATGTGTTTCCGGCTAGCAGTGGGTGTCGCAGGTGCACTGGACATACCGTTCCCTCTAATCATTGGTCGCGATTCGCTTTTTGCTGCCTCCGATGCCATGAATTCACGGACACGATCCTTTACCTTCATTGTAACGTGTTCTTCTTCGACGTTTGGTGGAGGTGGGACCATGGGCGGTGTCATAGTGACTAGGTTACAGGTGGTTGCATTCTGATCATGCAAAGAGGAAGCCGACCGTTGCACCAATCTCGCTTCACGGTTTTTCATCGTATTTTGCCATTCATGATAGAGCTGATTGTTGCCATTATTTATATCGCGATTGGGCAATGGAACCGGAAC
>NC_064878.1:68026048-68048548 GCF_943734665.1 Anopheles aquasalis
GCAGTTGTTTTGCGCACGTGTTCGTGGAACAACGCGCGGAACAGTGGTCTAAAACGAAAAACGGTGTTTTTACCATTTTTCTTAAGGGTTTGGTTAATTCGGGTGCAAAAGGCGATTTTGACGATTTTTTGTGGCGAAACCCTTCAACTAATTTTTTTCAAGTGAACGTCATATTAAACTACAAGTTATCAAGAATATTTGGCTGTAGTTTGAAGAAGATTTGTCAAAAACTTCATTCACGGCATCAAATTTAGGAAATCGTTGTGTCAAAAAGGTGTATTTTTCGATCTTCGTCGTAGGCGCGCAATGAATCTTGTGAAATATACAAAGTTATGTTCGTTTGGTAGTTTATAAGTTTATCTATTCTGCCACGTCGAGTTTTAGACCAATTTCCTTTTTTACGATTTTTTCTGTTGCAAGATTTTTTAAATTGCAAAAGTAATGTTTTCTTACGATTTTGCTTACAAATCGAGTTTTACATAATTATTAAAAAAAAAGTACAGACATTTTTTATTCAAACTCGGCGGGGCTACTTGAAAAAAAGAGTACAGATTATGTGCTCAAAATTTCAAATCGATTAGTCCAGTAGTTTTTATGCTACGATGGACACCGACTTTGAAACGTGGGTTTTAGGAAGTGTGCTTTAAAGTAGCGAGACGCATTGAGCTATTCATGAAGGCCTGTTTTTCCAAATTCAATTTGTTTGTCGGTTTTACTTGGATTAATCAAAGAATTTTACATAACAATCTTGAGAGTATGAGTACGCATGGAAGTATGTAAATTATAACTATCTAAAAAAAATTAATCCCTTAGACCGCCATAAGCCGTTGAAAATCGTGGAAAATGTTATCTTCAAGGAACCTTTATACAATCATGCTTCATAGAAATCAGTAAGCGAGAGAAATACAAATTGTATCCTCGCAAAACTTTATACACACACGCGTCGTGTTTGACAGAGTAAATAGAATTTATATCACAATGCCCACAATTGATTAATTGAATCTACGTTGAGATGGTGGACCATAATCGATCATGGTAAACCCCTTTGTCAAACCCTAACGAAAAGACACCAGACTGTTTTTCAAATACGTGGCTGTTGCAAATACTTGTAAACACCATGGTAAGTACGAACACATTCTCGTTGATGGCGAGATAAACGCGCGATGGAATTGGTGGCAGAGAATGGCACATCAGCTTGTTAGAATGGCTCACCGCACAACACAATCAACTCCAAAGCACCATTTCATTTACAACTGATTAGCGTGTCACGGGATGACACAAGATCGTCGAATGGACTCTGAATGTTTAAGTGAAGATGAGAAGCCACTCAATTTCATCCATCAGCAACTTTTCATCTCAATCGTACGATTATTCGATCACTGATCTTTGACTATGCTCTGCCACACTTCATCGTAACTCTAGCTTGCAACTTGTTAAAACAGCAACATTTCGTTGTGTCTTTCCATCTTTCGCTCACATCACGAATGCAACAGGTGCAACGGTTCACTACCACCAATGTCTGAAGAAATAATTGGAAGCATGGTGACACCTAAACGCTTCGAAACAAAACCGGCTACAAACTCACAACAGGCGAAAAGCAGATAGTACCAGGTGAGGGGGATATGTGTGTTTTATGCAAATCTTTGTTCACTCTGCCGAGCTTTCCCTTCGTTGTCTGTTTTAACCTTTTTCGTTAAATGTTTGTTTCCAACATACATTACTTTCCGCCTGGGGAAAGTAAAACGAACATGTCCACTTGAACGATCCACTGACGGGTCAAAATGTAAAACTATTGCAATAATTAAAAATACAATGCAAAGCAAGCAGCATCGGCAGCTCACCAGATTAACTCCAAACCATCACTATCATCACACCATGCACCATAATCCTGCTGATGTCACTTAAAAAAACACTCTTTCCAACAGTTTTCATCACCACACTTCTGAAACTCTTGATCATAACACAAACATGCTTTTAAATTCGTCTCTTTCAAACCATACCTATGCAAATGGCGTGTGGTGCTTACTCCGCCCTAGCCCACCAACTCTACATCAATTTCCGGTATTCCGCCGATTGCGCGCGCTTATTCTCGCCCGTCAGTTGAAACAAACTCTCGACCAGTATGAGAGAAAATCAAAACTACAGATTACGGTGATCGTACCGCGACAACGACCAATGATAGTCGTTATGAGGTCGATCTATAGATGGTTGTACGATGGAAGTGATTAGACCGTGCTGACACGAGTATGTGGCAATGGTGGCTAGCTAACGTGTTCTCGCGTTACCATACCACAGAGCACGCGACTCGAAAACGGCCACTCGGTTCGATCAGTCGGTCGGTCGGTCGGTCGGTCGTTTGGTTGGTTGAACTTTATCGTCCAAGCGTTCGCGATACTGTGCGCGACTGGTTTCTGATCTCGCTGCGGCTGCCGTTGGCGATGACGATGACAGAGATGGTGTTGTTAGAGCCGTCCGCGCCGCTCAATGCTGTTATTTGTGTACTTCTCCCACTATACCCATGGAAGCTAGGGGGATGCTACAGGCAAGGCATGTTTTTTCCCCCTCGGCCTCCAAAATCTCGCGATCGAGTCTCGCAATGTTTGCTAGCCCTCTCTCAGCAGCGCATGGGTCACACTTTGCTTCATCTCACTCTGTAGTCTTCTTTCTCTCTATGTTGTCCCCTTTTTCTCTCTCTATATATTAGTGTATGTATACTTATATCTCCCTGTATGCACCTCTCTCTGTTTTTCTCTCTTACATTCTCGTTCAAAAGGGGTAGAACGCATAACGACGAGATTTCTGTATTGGATGATAATTAAACAAACCTACACTATCACAATGCCTCACAATCGTGTGACATTATGGATTCTAAAGTTGGGAAGTGAGAGACAGAATGGAATAGAACAACATCGCTTCGTTTCGTTCACTGAGTTGCCGGAACTAAGCTGCCTTTTAAATGTATGCATGTTCGTTTTATTTCATACCGCATTCGTTACTTATGCTACGATGTATGCTTTAATTTCCTTTGGAAGGGTAGTGTAAGAGTTTTACAAACTAACGCTACTAACGCACTAGATCGTTTATGCTTGACCGCGTCACCAACGGATTGATTGGACGATGGGCGCGGCCGTAGCTTCCGGAGTAGTAGTTTTGCTGATCCCAGATACGCTACAGTTTTTCGGACTGTTCATTCCGTGCTTCTCTCACATGATCACGACCTTCATACTGTCAGAAGGCTATGCTATATTCAATTTATTTCAATTGGTTCAAGTGTCACTATGCTAAAGTCGATTTCTCATTGGTAAGTAGTGCTGTGGAGTTCCATGAAGGATTATTTATAAAAGAAGATACTACTAAAAGTTTTTAAGCTGTCTGTACAACATATATGTATTGAGGAAACTGAGGGGCAACAGTTCCCCCTAAACCACTCTATACGCAATCAACCGTGCTATTTAGGTATGATTCGGATCAATGAACAGCATACCAGAACAGTATATTGTTAACCGTTTGTTCTCGGGCGTCGGCGAAAATATTAGGTGACCAAGGGACCAAGTATGTGTGCGGTAATGGAGCAAAAAATGTCAGATTTAACGATTCATCGCCCATGCGGTTAGCAAGTCTCTCCACTACTCCCTATTTGGTAGACGTATACATGTTTAAATCCCTGGGACTAGCTGAAGCCAGCAGAGAAACCCTTCCTTGAAGATTTGCCCCCATAATACTCCTTCAATGTTGAGTCTCGTGCTGAAACCAAACAGACATTTGAACTGCTGACCTGGCTTTGGAAAGTGAATATTTCTCGTTGCTTCCCGTTTGCGAGGCCATCTTCAGCATTTCCAAGGTTTCAACCACTGTTTCATCGATCTATGAGGCCGCGCATCGTTACGCATGACCGAGCGATGTGCACGACACTGGAAAATAAGCCCATAGCGCATCCAGCTTCCGTTTTAAAATACCATTCGAAGTTGCTTTTCACTATTGACCGCTACGTGAGGACTGAAACCGTGCTGATCGTAAGCTGATGGTACATAAAAGCACCTACATAATCGATTTGGCATTTTCAAACGCTCCTCTTGCATGCGATCCGGATGTAGGGAGTGGACATCATTTGTTCCATTGTATTAACGAACATTGATCAGTTGGTCAAGGGAATGGAATCGCTAGGGAAGGGTGGTAACAAATGCGTTGAATGTAGGGTACCACCGCTGCACCTGTCCTATTGTAATCGATGCATTGTATTGTTCAACCTCTACAAACTTGAAAAACGCAATAAGCCAAATGTTTATTAAATGACGTAATGAAAAAACCCCTACTAGTTCTATAAATCTATCATAAAATTTAAATTACGCCCATTTTTTCTGAAGCAATCATTTGAATACTTGGCGATCAATAACAGCTATTACAATTATGATAATTTGAGTATATTTTTTAAATTCCATTGAAGACACTGAATATCGTTCCAACAGGAAAAGGCTTGGCTTTGATGCACAATGCCTGGCCCATGAGCAAATGCATCAATAGGTGCGTGTATCGCTCAAAATATACAACGTATTGGTTGTGGAATATTATTTTGTCATTTAGAGCGCTTCGTGAAGCTTATTTCATTAACCAGGCAACCCATGTTTGCTTCTTTACGTACTTTAAGAACCTCGAGAATCTACGTTACACGAATTCTCTTCGTATTCGAATTGTCTTTTTTTAAATTTTCACATTCAATCAAATCTTACCCGAACCTGCGTAATGGAACGAAGATTGCTGCAGTTTACCGGATTTTTCTTCCTTCTCGAGTGCATCACCACTTCGTTGAATTGCAAGAAGCTCACGTCTTTTCACTTTATGCTTTTGTTCGTTTGAAAACATTCGACTTTGGCTGTATGGAAGCGGTGTGTAGACATACTGGTGGAACGACTGATAAAATGACCGTTCACGATCTATCGCGGTTGAATGCGGTGTGCTAGAGCCCACGGCAATCGAGAGAGAGCATAGGTTACCACTATCCTTCGAATATTCAACCGCCGCGTGAGAACTGTTGGAAGTGATGCCCCAGTACGACGGGGGCGGAATATGATCATGATCATAGGCACGATAAACCTGATGGTTTGCACCATCCACTGCACTGTTCGAAGCACCAGTTGTACCAATATTTTGCAAAATGTTGTTGCCAATACGCTTTAACAACGCAACTGAGCGTCTACTCAATGGAGTCGAATTAAGATTGTTCCGTCCTACACAGTCGCTTTTTTCGGCGGTACCATACACTGCAGATTTATGCTGTCTTCCGCATTTTGTCTTAATATCAGCATTCAAGCAATCGCAGTTGAATGTTATACGCTTACCATACCCGTCATCGGAATCAGAAGACAGACACAGTGGCGATGGGCACTTGAGCTTCATGGTCCTGTACAAAACACCCGTTTTTCACAAATCAACAAACTGACTCTCCTTTGGACCAAAATACACAAGCACATGGCGTTTTTACTGACCCCTGTTCGTTCCTCGTCGGTTCCGGAAACACTGGGAACTGGACCGATGGAAGGCCACATTTTCAATGAAAATCTAGCAAGATGCCCATTATTATGCTTCCTACTGTCTTCTGTTTGAATCTCGAATGTCTTCAGTTCAAATTACCGGGGAGTGGTCTGGAAGCCCCATGTATGCGAGGGCTTTCCTATCTCTTTTAAACCATACGTATGCTATTCGTTCTATCCCCTTTTACTCCGTTGCTTTTTCTTGTACTACAAGAAAAACAAACTCTTGTGGGAGTTGAGTATACGCTGATTTTCATGCAGCATTCCCCAGGCCCTCTTCATTGTATGTCGACCGAATTTCACGCATGATTAACTAAGCTTGAAAATGATCGCGTCTCGTGTGCACCAGAATGTACAGCATGAATGCGAAAAGCGACCATCTCTTTTGAAACGGTGTTGGAAATACATTTTGATTTATATGATTTTAAATGATGATTTTAAACGATGATTTGATAAATGTTTAACCTACCTCGAGCACATCCCTAATATCATCAACAATTCCCGTAACACTGAGGAACGAAAACTATCACCTTATCCGTTTTTGACAATCAATTATAGTTTACATACTTATCATAATCGTTATTTTTATGTTTACCTTTTACATTACATGCCTTGGTTGAAATTCTTCTGAAGCGTAGAGATTTTTGTCGGAAAAAAATACTGATCGATTGTCCAGTAGATAATACGTCTTTACGATCAATGCGATTTTTTGTGTATTTATCGTTTTGGCAGAATTTCAACATTATTACCGACTACACTCAATGCACGATTCGAACTGAGGAAAGACCGAACCATAAAGAGTATTTCGTACGAGCTAAAAAGGGGCGTAATGATGTGTTTGAATCGTTTATATTACAGGAAAAGACGCTTTGTTGGTTAGTGGTAACAGTTTTACTCTGATAACGTTGCTTTACATGAAATGTATCGCCGGTTATGAAACGCGCAACGCAAATGAAACGCAAAACCATTCATCATCTACGATTGCTCATTTCAAGCCAATTCACCATTGCGGGTAGAGGATACAATTCGCGTGTGACCGATTTTTTAAAGGGACATTATATTCATACTTATTTACACTATTCAACTCGATGAAAATCTAGTCTAGATCTAGATCTAGATTATTTCATACTTACTTTTAATAAAAAATCAATATAATTATAGTAACTCCTTGATTTTTTCGGTACTTCGTGATGATGGTTTATGTTACGCGAATGAAGAATTTGTCGTTGGCGACATACTGTCGCCCCTGATAGCTGGTTTATGCTATTGAATCAACATCAGCTGTTACAGATAGGCAATGCAATAACGAATAATGTTGGTAAATAGCACGCACACCGATATGCTTGCACTCTTTCCAAACCACCCTAATAACATAAACTTTGATCACATACTGTACGTATTTTGTACATCCATTCAACCTCCATTCACTATCACAATATAACAGAACAGTTTGCTGTTTCAAAAGTGTTGTACGATTGTTTTCTTTCAACAAAAACAACCATTTCCGATATTCAAGGGGGTCAGACTCATTTGACCAGGATCGAGACAAACACTCCGTGGTGGCTGGAGAAGTGTCATTTTCGCGTTTGCGCCTTTGGAAGAACATCTCACAAGTTTTCCGTGCTGGCAGGCGACATGTCACCCTTTCCTTCCCTTCGTAGAATTGTGTTTTAATGAATATAAATAAAAGATCGTACAGTATTCATTCCGATTCCGATTCATTTAAATGAAATACTTTGCCTTCGTAAAAGATCCAAAATCGAATCAATTTATTGTTTAATTTTTTGAATCAGTCAAATACATTTATGATAACCGATAGGCTCAATTGCTGACATACACATACGTGTATGTTTTACTTTTACGTTACCGGTACCGAAATTTTATTGAAAAGGGTAGGAATGTGCTGAAGAAATCAGCGGAACGTTCTAACCAATATAAAATACAAAGCTGTCCTAATATTACTATGCTCAATCAGTTCTGGCACCGAATCTTTTTATCTTTTTTTAAATTGCCAAATGATCAATCAATGAGGTTCTGCTTCGAACATCTGCTTCGGAATGTAGGTAAATCCACGTGGAAGTTTTTCATCCATATTTTATTCGTTTGTGCCACAAAATCAAACTAAATAAAGAATTAAAACATCACAAAATATTGTATCATTAGGGGTGCAGCATTTTTCAAGAGATGAGAGAAAGAAAACGCCAGAAAAGGAAACTAAATGGATGACATAACGGAATTATGTTGTATGCTCCTGGGGTGGAAACTGTTAGTTATTTCTATTACTGTATGTGCTATGTAGGTTTGATGGATTTCCAAATATCTTAAAAATTGGTCAACAAGCTTAAAATAAAATAACAAACTGATCACTTTTTATAACTTAACTATCAGTACGTAACAACACGAGTAAGATTCGCTTACTCTTTGCTTATACACTACGTAACAATATTTTCGTAAAGAGGATTGATACTCAACTTGTATGCTAACACGGACGGCAGAGAATGTTTGCTGTTTCATGGTCTATTAA
The DNA here is from genome assembly GCF_943734665.1 of Anopheles aquasalis. Taxonomy (NCBI): domain Eukaryota; kingdom Metazoa; phylum Arthropoda; class Insecta; order Diptera; family Culicidae; genus Anopheles; species Anopheles aquasalis. Next base: position 68,034,101 of record NC_064878.1, read on the forward strand.
TGTGGTGTACAATACTTTTTTTACTATTTAATAACCCAACCATGCCATCAGATTTGCAATAATCAACCTGAAGCCTGTCTTAAGCGTACAGAGAAATGTTATTTGATAAAACTGCATTGAAATAAACTGTTGCATTAACGGAGCGTCTACCTTCACAATCCAATAAAAAAGTGCTTAAAAACCAATTGAGCAGAAAAGAAAACGTAATAAAAACAGATGTAACCGGAACAACAGGCACAATAACTGTAACTGAAATTAAAATTATTACTTTAAACAAAACAGAAAATTATGAACGTGTTTATTAGAAACTGAAATGAAAATTTTTAACTGGTAACACATAAAACAAATAACGACTCATCGACAGGCTACTAACAAGAATGATGACTAATCATCGGGAGTAACAATAACACAATAGGAGATTGGAAACGATTAATTAAACAACAAGCGCTCAAATGTAATGGGAGGATTGTGGACGATGTACTTCAAAGGAATTGAAAAGCAAGCAAGAAAAAAGAGTTAAGAATTTTGATTTAAAAAGTAGTGCAATGAATAATTGGTAGCACATTATCAATGAAACTAATCCAAACGAAAACTGTTTTCTTCTAATATTTGAAAATCATACCATCCATGTGGCCCTATGTTTCGTTCAAAATTGGTTTTTAAATTTTTCCCATCAACTGTTGCTGGATAAAAACTTAAAAAGCAATCAATAAAACGAAATCAATTCTTGACAAGGTTAATACAACAATAACTAAAAAAAACTCAAATAGAAACAGCCAAATAGAACTTAACCAAATCATTGCAATAACGTAACAGCCAACGATGAACAATAACGGGTTTTAAAACAAAAACATAACGTAAACGAATTGGAATGGAAAGGTGTATGCTATTCAAAGATGCTATTATATAATAAATTATGTTTCCTGGTGGTATCAATTGTTTTCGCGATGTAATGAAGGCACTCGGAATAACTGTAAAAAATCTATTAAACAATTAATTGAAAATCCACTATGGCAACTCAAGTGATTGTAAAGGGTTGGGTTATCGGTACAGCATAGCATAAAGTTTCGCACATCCAAACAAACGAAATCTGTTGAAGATATGCCTGCTGTTGTCATTTGATCGTGTTGATAAATTTCCCTAACCTTTTCCGTATTGGCATACTTGCTTGATCGAGTTTTCTGACTCAACCCATTGCTTTTTTTAAGATCAGCACGTCACTCCTGTTTTACCCGTTGTACTGATAGGTCATGATGATGAACAAATATGCTGTCAGCAGTAGTAACATTGTAATATCCATAGTACGGTTCCAGTTGTTTTTTGAAAATGAAGGATGTGGAATTAACTTCGGTGAATACTCAGCGTTTGGCATTTGCGTCATCAATCCAGGTTCTTTGAGTACTATCAATGTGGTGTGTTTTCAAATTGTGTGATTTTTGGGTAGATTTTTCCGCATCTGTGAAAAATGGCAAAAGAATAAAAACACAGCATGTAACATATCCCCGCAGTTATTGAAATTCCCTAACGGTAGAATACATTGTATTGGAAACAATTTCTTTAATTCCACGTGCGAGTATAAACATAAAAGTTGGAGTATTTGAACCCTACTTACACAAGCACGTGATAACAACAGTACTTTACTGGCATCTTTTATGGCTGATCGTCTACGCGGCTTTTTCAGATAATTTGTTTTATTCAGAGCACATTCGTGAATCACATTCATGTTGCACCATTTGGGACACTCAATAGCTAATTTTCACGTCCGTATTCAAACTTTCACTTTCAATCGCTTGCGCTTCCACGCGCATGCAGTGTGCTGAATGTTTATTCGGTTTTGCGGCGCTAACACGTTGTTGGAGTTTCGCTGAATTAGCATTATCGTGGCCTCGCACTTTGATTTTAAATGAAAAACACAGTTCGGCGAGCAGAATTTTGACCGAGCTTGTCTTCACGACAGTCAGAACGGTTCTGAACGATTACGGTTTGCCACTCCGAACTTATATACGACACGGTATGAGTTAACCTTACTGAATTCCCCTAAGCTTAAGCAAACCCTCTTTCTTTCTTCGATTCTCCCTTGTCCGTTATTTTCGTGTCCTTCGCATATGCATGGTTTTGCTCTGCGACGCAGGATCAATTCAGATGATGATCACCTTTTTCATATTTCCCGCCACAAGAACGAAGGGAGGTCATCATAAGGGAAAGTTCCCATAGTTTTGAAAGCAACCTAACTTCTCCGGAAAAGAGGACGAACTCGTACCATGGCATGTTTTTCCTGGCACAATCCGGTTTCTTAGCAGATAGAGTGAGATTTGTGTCGATCGAAATCATGGGAAAATTTCACCCTATCTTTTGAGAACGTTTACTGGTATATATAAAAAGAACCGATGTAACAATGGTGTAAAATAGAAACTCGCTGCAAACATTAGAAATAATTCATTACATCATCGGCACGGATATTGCAACGATATTAGCAATAGCGGAATATATTTTTATTTACAATAGCAACTGATTTTATGTGGTATATGATTGTACTGCACAAAGAATATTACCATTAGGGTCGATGAAAGGCTACCAACATACGTTTTGCATAAATCTCTGATTTTTTATATAATTCCAAATGCAGATGACTTAGTGTAACGTTCTACAATCTATGTGAAAAAATAGAGCATACTGTGAAGCGTTGTCGTTTAGTCGATTTTAAGGCAGGGGAATTGCAATAAGGGTCCTATTACGTATAACAATGGCGCAAAAAAAAGCATTCGCCAAGACCTATCATGTTGGTAAATTGCGTCGCAAGAATCCCATGCAACCCCATGCAAGGGTCTGCCTTCACGCATTAAATCTCAAAAGACTGAGAGAATCCGGGATTCTAGGTATGATTTGATGCGCCAGGAACCCCTACACACTGCATCTTTGGAAAGGTGTGCAGCCCCTAACGCTGCATCTGTATGTCGCTTGAAAGAAAACCGGAATATCCTTCGTTCCTTCGTTTGAGACGTTGAAGCCATTTAAAAACCGTTATGGGAAGCAGTCAAACAATTTGTTTTCTTTTTCTTCATCTTCCATAAGATTGGCGCCAGAACTGCGCCAGGTGATAATTCTTTTCGAAGCAGATGGTTTATCCAATACATCATTTGCTAATGCGTTTAGTCATTAAACTTTATACATTCCAAACCCAAGTAATAACGTTTCTAATTAGGAAGATATTGTCTGCTAAAGATCGTGAAAAAGGAAATGTTTTCTACCAAAAACTTTCTAGTCACATTATATATTTTCTTGTGTTTAGTTAGTCATTGTTGGGTTAAATTATGAAGCATGTATTACTTATGCAACATTGATACCAGAAAAGTATTACAAATCAACGGGAATCAACATAAACCGATCCAAAACAGTCTGACAACGATTATTCAGCAACATTTTCTCAAAAACGATAATCTATCTTAGTTTGATTCTGTCGCAATCCAGTTCCAATCACGCAGGAGCTGTTCCATGGGTTAGAATTTCATGTTGGTTGATGTTTTGCTATTTATGCTGGCTAGGCTAATATTGTTTGCTAAATTGCAGTTATCCTACACAAACTATTCCACCAAACTCCATTCTAACTATTATATATAGACCAGAAGATAAAATATCGATTTCAAATGTATTTGCAAGGCTTCCCAAGGCATCCACAGATGGAGTAGCTTTGTACTGTTGCTTCCAACCATTCAGTCATACTTTGCAGAACGATGCAGTGTTTCTGTTTCCCAACTGAATATGTGTGTTAGAACAGGAATTAGTATGTGATGTGGGATTTCCACAATTGTTTCGTTAAAATATACATCCATAAAACACATCTATAATCCAGGCTCTTATTTGATTATTCGAATCAGTGCCAAAAGGTTAAATGGCGTTGCGAATATATTTTGTTTTAATTAGTTCATTAGTATTGCTTCATCAGTACAAGGTTCAAAATGTCTCGGAAACCTACGCGATTCATCGATTTAAATATTTTCAAAACATTAACCATAGTACATTGTACGACTTTGTAACTCATGTGGAATCTATCAACAAGGTAACTACAGCAATAGATTCAATGCAAACGAAACTCATCAAGGCAAAGCACTAATCGATTTTTACATAAGTGGATGAAATTTGTTACTTTCGTGTCAAGCGACCAGAAATCACTTGCGGTCGGTAAATTATACAAAGCGGTCATCGGTACGTATCCAACCAAAACTCAACAAACTGCTTAAAATGGTAACAAACAGATTTTTCACCGTCGTAGAGCCCAACACAATCCTATTGCGTGTGGTTGAATACCGTCCAATGGAGTATATCACCCTCGAGTCGGCGATAAAAGATAGTTTTTTTCAAGTAAAGATTGAACTATATTTTTACAAGGGTTGTAATGAGGAACTACGTTTGTCGGATAAAAACCATTCTGCATTGAATTCACTTCGTTCAGCTGAACCAGATAATAGAAATAACGATTATGAAGATTTAAGAAACAGGGGTAAAGGAAGTGGATTGCGTGTAATTGTTTTTTTCGTCCATACATCATATTTATTTCAGGTAAAGTATTTTTAAGATGCTGTAACTGAAACTATGAATCAACATTCTAAATTGGCATTGCTGCAATATAATCATGAACACACATTAAATATTTGTTTTCCTTTTATTTTCCACAGAATACTATCGGTGCCATTTTTCGACACATCTTTAGCCAAAAACTGGATTATTCTTTAGCGAATCTAGTAAATATGCTGCCACACGTTGATGAGCATATCTTTTACCGATAGATCACAATCACCGGTCGTCGGAACATATTAAATCCATTCCGCCATAGGGTTATCTGTTGGTCGTTCAAACCGTCGTACCAACGGTATGGCAGTGCTATTAAAAAGTCTTTGTATATATTCAGTTAGTTGCTGAAATTTTTTAAAAAAATATTTAAAGAACTTTAACTTGTACTGTCGGTTTAGAATATGATTACCGTTATGATGTCTCCTATATCCAAACCATCGACGGCTTGCGAAAGGAACAACACTATAAAAGCAACAGCCATCGTGCACCACTGACAAGAGCCCTTCATAAACTGTCTGCAATCAAATTACCTTCTAGAAAACAGCATATGAAGCGTCTGTTTTAACAGTTAGAATTGTACAGAAACAAATAAAAAGTATAATCACTGCTCGGGTGATTTCCCATCCAGGGTCAAACAAATGATTTTATCATTTGTATGTTACATTTATTCTATGCACTTCAAGGTTAAGTTAGAAAAGGGGCATAGGGAACGAAAGAGAGAAAGAGAGGAACAGACAGCTTATCATAAAACAAGATAAACGAATCACTGATAAACGATATGAGCGTTCAACGAGTAACGACGCCAGCAATTGACTTGGCTCATCGAATCCAGTGTAGCGTACAGAGTGAGCTTAGTAGGCATCGCGACCACTTCGAAAGCGAAGCTGTTTTTATATTAGCTGCTATAATTTACTTGGCACCATTATGTGGGAAAAAAATAGTTACAAATTGATTAAATCTCGCTCCAAACCAGTAATTTTCATTCAGTCATTAGTGTCAAACCGATTTACTCGGAAGTACGGTATTATCTGCATTTTGTTATTGGTTATTTTAGCCATTCTCTCTTATCGAAGAATAACGTTTGTGAGTATGCGTCACTGGTTTTAATTGCAGCGCATGGCAATTTCATTTTTGTGTTTACAGCAAAGGTACATCTATCAAACATTACCTCTTTACCAGAGGTCAGTATCATTAACATTTGGCAACAGTCATGAGTTCGAAGGGACAATATCAAACGATCGTTGGATGAATATTGGCGATCCAAAGAAGAGGTTTAAACTATTTTCAGCATACTTTGACCCTCGACTGGAAATCGTAGGTAAGCCCATGGTTGATGATTGATTCAAGAATTACATTTTCACATCCTACCTTACCGAGTCGTTCCAGAGTCATATGATGTTCCAGATGGATTCCTTCCGTTCGGAAGTGTGCGTGTCTTCGCCATACTTCCGCTTAAAATACAAAAATCGGCCGTATTTTGCAACTTTAGGTATGATGCAGCTCTGGTGCTCATTTATATGACTCGTGCAACTGCTATAAAGGCACGCTAGAGCGATGAGCATATCTGTGTGGTAGTAATGGGGCGATAACGCTTTGATAACACTCCTTCCATAGATCAGATAACACATACGAGGCACAACATCAGGCCGACCAGGTGGAAGCCGTACATGAGCATTGGAATATGGAATTCACAGCAAGTTACGTGATATGTAAACTTGCCGGTAATATAAACAAACGCAACATACTCTTACCAGATGAGGTAGCACTTAGCTACCACGCTGAGCCAACTATGCGAGAAGCAACCGCTTTCGTTCGGATAAAGTATGTTCCGTAGTGATGCTACTGCCTTAAATTAAAAATTACATTGTCGTTTCATTTCATCTTTCGAAGATATCCGAGAACAGATATGCTGTTCCAATCAGCTCCACCAAACCGATTGGCAGTATGCGTTGGACCAATGCACCATCACTTTGGTTTTGCCCTCCGCATGGTAGAATTCTTTGAATATTATATTTTGAATGGGGCTGAACGATTTTATGTTTACAACAAAACTGCAACTGAAGAAGCTAGCGCAGTTTTACGACACTATCAAGCTGAAGGATTAGTCGAAGTTTTGGATTGGCATTTTGAAGGTAAATATAAACAGCATTAAATATTGCAGCTGAGAATCTCTATAACCATCGTATTGCAATTGCAGGGTACCAGTTTGAACATGAGCTACGTTATGAAGGTATATTTGTTGCCCTTAATGAATGTTTCTATCGTGCCACTGTTACGGGGGGATACCGATACACTGCCATTGTTGATTTCGACGAGTTACTATTTCCGGCAGGCGATAACGATTCTTTGCTCGATTATTTGCAATCAAGAGATCGTTACGATGTGCACTCGTTCAACTTCGAAGGGGTTTTTTTCTACGATATTTACCCTACCGACCACGCACAAGTTCCACCATGGGCAAACAATACGTATCTTTACACTCAAGTACGCAATGTGCGAACTACAAACCCACTGCTACATCATAATCGCAGCAAGTATGTGATGAAAGGCAGGAATGTCCTTGAAGCTGGCAACCATTTCGTGTGGAAAGCAATCAGAGGTGAGTTTAGTTTGTCTTTCTAGTACCTATCCGTAGCACTGTTGTTCTATCTGTGAAAGCTGAGATGGCTTTTACTTTTTTAAATCAATCAAATGCGCAAACATTCATTTCATCGTTTAATAATTCATATTTGGATCGTAGATACGCACGAGTATCCTGTTCCTGAAAGCGAAGGACTATTGCTGCACTATCGCGATGGAAATCTGGGATACGATTACGAAAATCATGTCATTGATAATCGTGTTCGAAATCGTTTCGGAGATAAATTATGGCGTCAGGTAAATCAACGATGCGCTCTTATTTTTTCCACTTCGGTCGCTGCTAAAGGCATCTGTCCGCTAGGAAAAAACTACAACCAAACTAGACCGCTAATCTAATGTTATGCAATGATTAGTTTTTTAAAGCTTTATTAAAAATACAAATTATTTTAAAAACATAAATTAGTATCTGCTTACCATGCTATACTGGAGGAAGAAGAACTGCATCAATTGACGCAGTTAAAAACATATATGGTGGTTCCGACGTTCCTAGTGATCCATAATCACTTACTTATCCGCTTATGATGAGGTGAACCTGAGATTCATAGATAGTCCCGATTAATCTATCCGATTTGTTCATGTTTGTCATGCGATGATTTTAGTCGTGATCCTGTTGTGCGTCCTTCATCATGCCATCACCATGTGTGATATGCCTACGTTCGCTGGGCATCCATGGGCAGCCTTTTCTCGCCAGATATATGTACATAATTCTTGTCCTTGGGTTTCGTTGAGATTATTGCCTCGTTACTGCTATCTGCAAACACATATTCTTTCGCACCATTCGGAAGAATAAGCACATTCTGCAGCAAACCCACACTTTTGTCGTTACCTTCCCTGTCCATTAGATAGCTAGTTTCACCTAAGGACGACCGTCCCGGTCGTCCACCATAGGCAGAGCTAGTAGAGGAGAGAGTAATAAAGCTCTGTTTTTAATGGTTAGGAAACATGAAAATTATCAACAATAAATAGAAACACTACTAAAGCATTAAGCACGTTGGAGTTATGTTGATTTCATGCTGCATTATCTATTCCAAGCATTCCGCTTTTCTTTCTGCAGCTAACGCTTCTGCACGAAACGTATTCAATGTCCAAATTTAACCAAAATGTCCCTAAAGTATCCTTAAATGATCTTGTGATTGATAAATGCTTTGACATTCATTAATACACATTTCCACATACTAATATATCCGTGGAAGCTATGGATGAGCTATCAAAGTTGCATAAATTAAATTAAATTGGTTAGAGAACATCTTGCATAGATTTTATTAGGCCTCTCGTTCCATCGGGACAACCTACACTCTCTCTCACTTTCTCTCTCCATGTATCTCTCCCTCTCCCTCTCTGTGTTTAGTACAATAGTGCATGTGAAAGGATTGCTGCCGCCATCACTAGTTTGAAATGTGCATAGATGTATGTTTGCCCTCTCCAGATTGGTGCCAGTATAAAAACAAATACATTTCATAGCGTTTAAGCTAGTAAAATATCTCTCACAAATTAGATGCAAAAGACGGTTTTTTAAATCGCGTCATCTTTTGCATGACGCATGCTATACAAATACACACTGCGAATCCGTTTACCAATATCACAAACTATCGATCCATACCGTGCTAAATTTGATCGTACTTTAGTTAGGAAAAAGAAACCTTTTATTTCATTATGCTAAAAACTCACCTCTGTTGGCGATGGTCATTATCCCTCGAGTGGTCAGATCCTCGATTACCGTACGCGTTGCTCGAAGAACCACCGGTAGAACCAGCGGACCCGGTGTGATGTTCGTTATATGCACTTCCTCCTCCTGTACTTGATTGGTACGAACCATGAGCACTGGGGCTATTGCTACCACCATAATGTTGACTACCAGTGCTGATCGGTCCACCGCTACTCACGTAGCTCCATGATCCACCAGAGGAAGAAGGTCGCTGACCGTAGGTGGGCAAACCACTTGACCCATGACCTCCATGACTACTATAGGATCCGCTTTGAGAAGGTACTTGCTCAGGATATCGATTGCGACAGCAATTCGGAGAGGAATCGGCTGAATTGTAGTCCGGGCGGTCGGGATTGCTTTGATGCACCGTGTGCTCTGGTCGGTATCCGTGAGTTCCGTGGCTGCTACTACTAGGACCGTATCCGGTATGAATTGCCCCAGGCGCCGTTGGCCCGTGTATCGACGTGTGTGCAGTATACGAAGACGATGGCGATGCAGATGATAAAGATGATGTTGATGAAGAGGATGAGGAAGAGGTTGTTGGACGACTTGCAAAATAATAACCACGTCCAGAATTATCAAAACCAGATACTCCTCTGGGGGAAGGAGTTAGGAGGTGGAGGAGGATTATAATTTTGTCCGAATGAATTTTTCGTCGAGTTTGTGCAAAAGTGTCTTATATAATTGTGCTTTGAAAATCGGTTAGCAATATGAATAAATAGAAAGCCCATATGCTGCTTGCTACCCGTAAACCAGCAGAAATTAAACTCAATCCAAAAATGATTCAAAAATAATAACTCTTGTAGTTCCACTGCATACAAGGCTGTGCAAAATAAATACATAATTTAAGTGATCATATTAGTTAAATGTCCCAAAGGATCAGACGTTCATTTTTGGATTAAAAAGATTCTGTCTGTTAAATACACTCATTTAGCCATTACAGTGTATGAACAATTCTACATGTTCCTACATAATAAGTCAATAATAATAGCTTTATAGCAAAGGTGATTCATATTTGTTTGTGCTGTAACTATAAAATAATATATCTCTTGTATAATAGAAAACACATTTTAACTTTCTACCTGCAGCCATGACACGCCATATATAGATAACCTTGGTGTTTTCGTAGAAGATCCCTCAAGATTTCTCGGATTCAAAATTTGTCTTTTAATCACTCTGCCTTATACTTATAATGTATTGGAAATGTATATTACTATCTGCATGTTTAAATGACTCTAGAGACTTTATTTAACTCTTTACATATTTAACGGACAGCTCTTATTAACTAGAATCGGTAGTTTAGATGCTCTTTGTGCTAAAAGATGTATAGTCTACGTATGTATAGTCTAGTCTACGAATTATTCAAGGAATGCTTGCAGCGCTTAGGGCAATATTATAAACGAAGCATGTAGCAGTTGCAGTAGAAGCAATAGTAACAGCGATCAGAATCGGTAGCTTGAGATATATATAACGCAATCAAATAGAATTGTGAGCTATTTGTCCACGTTATTAGGTATGCTGAATTGGGCATGGTAGAAGCACATTGAAAGCAAAGCATCTATTTACACTGGGTTTGCATTATCAGAAACGCTACAAGATTTCATTTCTATACGAAAGCATTAATATAAAGCGAGGGTTATTTTCATTGAAGGTTTCTTATGTTTTCATTGTTCCATTTTTTATAGTTTAAGCTTTTAATAGTAGGAATAATGATAGTAGTTGTAAGGATAAGGGTTGTTAGGGTAGTACCTGTACGTTTCGTCCCATGGCCGGAAATTTTTCTGATCATAATAGCCGCGGTTACTCATTCTGTCGTCGTAGTGTCCATTGTAATAATCTTCAAATAAAATACCATTACAATTTAAAAAAAAAAAACAATTTAAAGCGTGCCTTTGAATGCTATGAAAATTTTACTACACGTAGCCTAGTCTTACCCCGATTATTCATTCCAACACCTCCACGTTGAGTCATGTAGTGATTATAGTTTGGATCGAGATTGTCGTAACCATTTCCACGATAACCGTATCCACGCATCATTTCGGGATAGTACGACATTCTGCTACTTCCTTCGTAGTAACCGGTTTTCATTGCCATACCCGAATATCCGTTATAGCTTCGATCATCTGGACGCTGCATGTAACGATCGTATTCCATGCTAATTAAAATAAAACGTTTCATTAAGAGTGATGACAATAACATTTTTGGGTCATTCGTGATTTGAATATTTACCCATTCATATAAGGTGGTTGCCGATAGCTCTGAGAGCCATAACCCTGTTGTGGTTGGTAATAGGGGCTCATTGCAGGTTCTCCTCCACCACGGTAACGATCCTCATATGATTCCGGTCGATAATACCAATTGCGATCATCGAAAATCGACCCCATGCCACTATAGTATCCAGTTATGCCCGTCGGACGGCCGTAGGTACGCATGTCACGCTCATATCCTGGTCCACAGTTTGTACAACGACCTCTAGCACTATAGTCATCCCGGGTGCTCCGATATAGGCTTCCTAAAGACATAGGAATCGGCGGTGATGATGGCGATGGAGAGCTAATGAGCTTTCCGGAGGCAACAGTGCTTTCACTAGCTAGATTGCCATAAGTGGAATGTACTACTAGCAATAAAACTGGCAGATACAACTGTAGATGAGAAAAATGTAAAAAAGAAGGACACCGTTGACCAAACTATTAATCCATTTACATAATTTTCATTGTCGCCATAGGAAATTCCTGTATGATAATGATTAATCGAACTATTATATTTCAAAGAATTCTATCCTGCGTTTCTATCTTTCCAAAAATCATATAAACAGTCATTAAAAAACTAGTACATGTACTCTTTTAAACATTGCATACAACCACAATCATTCCGTTTCAATGCTTCACATAATCTTGATTATTTCCTTTTGTCTGACCATCGTCAGACTGTGTGGTTCCGCTCATTAATAATAATCACTAAAATGCTCTTATCTATTCCAGGGATTATGCTATCCTCCAAACAGTGAACCTTCGCACAGTTCATGACGATATATTACAACGTAGAATGAGTTCGAATCCAAAAATGATTCCAAAATACTCGCTCTAACAGCACAGCCTAACTTTTTTAAACGTTTTTGTTCCATCATTTGATTTGAATTTTATACTCAAACCAATACGTAATTAACATAAAAGTTGTTTAAAAATTTCACAATTCTTTCTCATATTTAATTCTCAGAGTTAGTGGTTATTTTCCAGATAATTTTGCATCAACCAAACGGTTCACAATCGCACTACACACCATAGTTACGAACACAACTTTATTCCACAAGTCACGCAACTAGGAAAATATGTCTCTCGCAGCAAAAACCTCTTTAACCGGAAATGATGCAACTGTGGAATGTAATTCTTCTAACCTAGTTTCCGTGCTTTCCATTGTAGCTCAAAATGATGTAAACAGTCCGAACGATGCTGGCACATAATCGAAATGAAAGCATACAGGATTTTACGCTTCATTTGTTCACTACACTGATCAGGTACTTTCAAATACACAATGGTCTAATGAAACTGGATAAAACTGTTCTTAACAATAGCTCTGCACTACAAATACTTGTGAACAATGACACACCATGCGCTCTAAGTCATGCACAGATTTTACCTTAAATTGCTTACCTTCATCATGCTAACCAAATTTATTTCTGTCAGCATACAATTATTTTATTTTTTATGTTGATGTTTTTCGCTTTTAAAACTTACGCACGCGATTTGTGTAAGTATTCTACACCAATATATTTAGCGATCATGCAAAAATCAGCCTATATGTTAATGCTCATAACATATCCCTTGCTTGCGAACTTGGAATCACACAAGAAGAATCCTAAACCAATAATGTTGCAATGAAGAACTCAAACACACCACACGAAGTCATACGATACTAAAAGCACGCCGACCGTTTATTACTTTCTTCGTTCACTGTGTTACACGTGGCTCTTTTAACTATGGAAGCTGCAAAGCTTTACGATCCACCACTGTCGACGGTTGACCGTAGAATCAAGTGAGAACATTCGTGTGGAAGCATTTTATATAATAGTTCTCTCCTAATTTGAGATCAACATTTTCCACCATAGCTATTTTCCGTGGTGACGGGGAGCTGACAGAATTGTCTGTGTCGTCGGTGGAGAAGGGATGATTTCATTATTGCCACACCATGATGCCAGAAGCACCAACCACCATGGGCTGTTTGTGGTGTATCAGCTAAGAGGAGTTTTTTTAAGCAATGTGCTTATTCATTGGCGGTTGTTGGCCGTCGCATTGCCTCCTTCATAATTAGCGTAACACATACAAGTTCTACGCGCATACACCGCTGGCACTAGACCGTGGTCAAAAATAGTTCAACAGTTCATTGTTCCACCCCCTAATCCAGGTGCTGGGTAATTTTTGGCGGATTGGTGTTGAAGATAAAGATATGAAAAGCAAAAGAGAGAAAGAGAAAGAAGAAGATAGAGAGAGAGAGAGAGAGAGAGAGAGAGAGAGAGAGAAGTAGTTGATGGGGAATAGAATAGTGTGACAAGTTCACATATCGCAACGGTCACCAGTCATTCCCTTCCATCGTACCGTAAAATTCTGTGATTATCATTCCACGATGATCATATCCCGCGGTACAGCGGAAGGGCTGTGCATAGACGCGTGAAAACCTCCACGATGTAGCATGTGTGTATGTAACTGCGCAGACCAATGTGCTTGAATGTCAGTCGACGTGGACATTAGCATTTTCCCTCCTATGTCCGCCTGATGATTTAACATTCTCTGTCCGATCGAGTATTTTATCTAATTTGAACACTGGCGCATAGGAGGAAGCCCCGGAAATATCTCCATGGTCCCCTGTTGAGGTCCACCTTCGCAACCCACTCTGAAGCAGATTGATTCCTCAGAAGCGGAAGTTCATCGTAGCGTAGCGCACCTTTGCGGTTGTTGAACTAAACTATCAGCCTAGGAAGCTTGTGCCTTAAATGCAAACCATTGTGACCCAACCCTTTTTATGATGATTCTTAGCCAAAAACCAAAAAAAAATTTGTTTGCTGAAGAAGATAAATCAACCAGCCAGATCATTTCGCTGCATGTTCGTAGTCTATCTATATTTTTGGAGCAATTGAAGTAAAACTGACAAAGATATTGATTTTTGAAAATCTGCTCTTCATGCGTGGCTCAATGCAGCTCGCTATTTTTTTAAACGTAGAATTGAAAAATGCATCATTTTTGGATGAAGTTCTTAACATATCGTCCCCAAAATAAGACTAAGTATACTTGAAAAGTTGCAGTTAATTATGGCATTTGCCAAGACCACGTGTATCCCACGACCACGCTGCAAACAAATGGTCAAACCGTTTTTGGTCCAAATCAAAAGACTTGCTCGTTTAAGCGACGAACCCGGTTTGATCATAGTGTGATGAATTTTTAAACTCTAAAAAATCTGCCAAAAATCGAAAAATTGGAAATTTAACAAAATCTTAACGGAGCTAATTAGATAAACTTATAATCTATGAAAAGAATATTTAT
>NC_064878.1:68053548-68058548 GCF_943734665.1 Anopheles aquasalis
AGAAAACGAGAGGGAAAGCGGTTTCGATCTCTTTCGCTCCGGCTCTGTGGCTGTGGCGTTCATGGGCTAACAAAGAGACGAAAACTAAGAAAAAAAAATTCGTTTCCGTTTTTCCGCTGCTGCTTGTTGTAAGTATTGTTGTAAATTAAGTCCAGTGATCTTAAAAAACGTCCCTCTTTTGTCGTACTCTTGGGTTCACAGTTTTCTCAACAAACGAGGGTTCGTTTCACCAACTTACAAAAGCCTCGCGAAATCCTGCGTAAACCGATTAAACATGATTCAACGCTGAACATCTTGTTTAAAGTAGTTATGACGTCACTCAAATGGCACCACGGGGCGAATGTATTTTTATTTGCTCTTATTTACGATTGCTATCAGCAAAATGAGTCATGAGAATAGCTGCTACGTATTCACCGACTAGCTCCAAGCGGCCCGCCCAACGTCAGTTGTATTAATGACTATTTTTCTTGTTTCTTCGTTTTTGTAGATACGTGTTTTAGGCACTCGCCAAAATGTCCAACCCGGAGCCAGGCAATTCCAACGGGTATGTTCCACTTTCTTCCCAGTCCCAGGTTATAGACGCGTAGCTTTGTTGACTAACCTTAGGAAATCATATTCTGTGATAGTGCGGAAGCGCACAAACTACGTACAGTATGCGCACATGAACTAATCAGCATTCCGTTACCCTTCTTGCTTCCACTACACATGGATTAATCAGTTTTCCTAAATTACCGCCTCCGCCAACGGATAGCACGCAGCCATCCAGCACTGCCAACAATGCCACCAACAACCGGCTGAAGCAAACACAGGCCCAGGTCGATGAGGTCGTCGGAATCATGCGTGTGAACGTGGAAAAGGTCCTCGAGCGAGACCAGAAGCTGTCGGAGCTGGACCAACGCGCAGATGCATTGCAGCACGGTGCATCGCAATTTGAGCAGCAGGCCAGTAAGCTGAAGAGAAAGCAATGGTGGGCAAACATGAAGATGATGATCATCATGGGCGTGATTGGCGTTGTGCTTCTTATCATCATCATCCGTAAGTATTACTGGACATTTTCGACGGATTTCTGTTTCATGCTGGTGACGGTGTGCAACCGAACATATGTTTGGTTACAATGGATTGTGAATTTTTTTTGTACGTGTCGTATAGCTGTTTGTTTGTATTGTTTTTGTCGTATACGCCTTTTTCATTTTAATTGTTTTTTGGGAAGAATGTTTGTTAAGTTGAACCGAGACAGCGGTTGGAATGGCTGAAAATATCCAGCAAACCTTTGCAATCTTATCGTTGCGATCAAGTTTTGAGTTTTAGCATCGTTGATATCTTACCAGCTTTGGTGGAGTACTCTTATTAGATTTGGTGTGTTTGTTAACGGGAACTTTCAAAAACTTATGTGTTGTGCAGTGTATGTAAATGTTCTTTTAGCTAAACGGGGTTGTTGCTGTTATCGCGTCGATCATTAGAGTTACAATTGGTGAAAAAATCAATATTCCTAATTCTTGTACCCACCAACCCTCAAATGAAAGTATGAAAAAGGATTACGGCGTTTTCATGCTACCATGATTCGTTAATATTTAAAAAAAAATCCCTCCGTTCACTTGACTATGATGTAAAAAAACTACAGAAGTAACTGGATAAAAGGTATCTTACCTTCACCTGTATAGCAGTTTGATTCCTCGAACTACGATTCGGCGAGTCTTCGTTATTTATTCACATCAAATTGCAAACCTAGCTTGTTTTTTTTTCGGGTGTTACAGGATTGCCTCACATGTTAAAAAGCATAACATCCAAGAGAGTTAAACATTCAATTGACTAACAACTAAACGATTAAGCAATGTTTGCATACTATCTTTATAATTTTAGATTGGTATCTCAATGGAATGATCTTATTTTTCTTTTCAGTTTCCATCATTTATTAAAATTATCCTTCCTTATGTTACAACATACTGTATTGCGCTGCTGTATATCTGTATAGCGAATCCTTCGTGCATTTTGAACGAGCTAGTAAACAATTAGGATGCATATACGAAAAACACGCACAAGCTGTACCCAACACTTTAGCGATTCTTCTTAGCAATCACGAGGTATCGAGCAGACGCAGTTTTGTTATATACAGCATAAAACATTATACATAACTTTTACACATATTACAAACGCTGAAACGTAAAAACTGCAATTATTTGGACATTGAAAAGCAGGAAACTAACTAGCTCATGCTTTCTCTTCTCAGTCTTACTGTACAGGGAAAACGGTTAATCTTCCTTCATATTCATTTAAATGTCTATGTTATTGTTACGGTGGGTGTACGTTTAGTGATAGGATACTGTTTCCATTTATAAATATGAAAGGATTGATATTGTATTAAAACGCAATACAAAACATTTGTAAAATTACTTTGTGTCATTCCAAAAGTGTTAGTTCAAAATTCATCTTCAATGCAGAGTTTTATCGCAGGTAAGGCTTTGCTCCATTGAAGCTTTTATTTATAATCCGAACAACTTGATACAACACATATCACTTTAACACAAAACCACGTCAATCATCGATTCTACAAGGAAGAATAGATTGTGCTTGTTTGGAATATGTTCTGTTCAATCACACCTCATAATGCTGCATATGGATTATGGTCACAAATCATTTATTTTCCTTTGGTGGTTCGCATTTTAAGATGTAAACAAGATTATTATCACATACCAAACTATAACTTACTTTAAAAAAGTCCCTTTCCATTTCATTCTGCGGTCATGCATTTCTTTATTTTCCTATTAAATTTTGATTTTAGTTTGGATCGTACCTGGTGGATCATCTTCGGCTCCTCCACCGCCGGCTGTTACAGAGAGTACAACAATCGCCACTGAAATTCCACAATGATCAATTTTACTACCGTGAACTATTTCCCACATTTGCAATATTATCATAAAACGTAACGAAATAAAGAGTTTAAAGTCTTAAGATGTAGGCAATTTGTGTGTGTGCCGCAATCAGTACTTAGCAGCTTAGTTTACAGAAAGAGCAGTTACAAAATAGTTCGTAGTCTAGTTTTATCAGTAATCCACTGGTTTAAACTGGAAATCAAGTTTACGGTGCTCCAGCTTTCATCATCGACGACGGATTGTGCTTAATGTTCAATTGTCAATGATTTGATACGAGTTGGCGATTGTTCCTAATCCAAACTGTTTAATTACATCGGAAGTGGAATAGCTATGTTTTCTCAATATTTTGTTAGATTGATCATGTGCATCACCATATTCAAAAACCAAAACGATGTATAAAATCATCAATAGCACAAATCGTTATCCTCGCGGACATACTCTTTTATGGAGTCCAAATCGTTTTAATCGCAACCGCTTTCCATAAGTAGGCGCGTGTTCCCAGCACGCACAGGGTCCACGGAAAGCCATGATGTCCTTTTCTGCTACGTGGCCAAGCAACATAACACGACCGTCCATAAAGGATACACAAAACCATCCTTCTGTTCTGAGTATGGATGCTTCAAAGGTGGGTTGTCTTGTCGCTCGTGTCCTTCCATTAAGAATCTCCACATCTAGCATGAGATAGACGCTGTCTAGGACAGTGGAGGGAGCTTCTTGCAACAAGATTTCTCGTTATTCAGGTCGCGCATCACCAACTTTGTCAGCAAGCCTGCTGTCGACCGTTTCCACATCGTCTTGGTAGTTTAGCCTCTCAGCACCGCTGCACTGCTTACACTGAAGTGTCGTCAGAAACAAAGTAGGGGCAATTTGAAGAAGAGAGTTTGAAGTTTTCTTGAGATAATTTATCCGCATTCATCTATCCTTCCACCATACCGTGATGCTGTGTGTCAGATACGAAAAGTCACGCTGTATATATAGGAACACTCAAAAGTAGAGTGATCCTTTGGGAGTAGAGAACATTCTTGGAATCGCTTGCAGATGCAGCCTATGCAAATTATCTTAATATGTACGGACCCTATTCTGCCCAATGGAACTCGTAGGAAAAGCGTTTAGGCGTTGAGTGGAGACCACTTTTTAGATCCATTGAACAACGCAACCACTGTTCTTTACATCGTAATGATACTTTACAGACGGATGCCACCTTACCTTAAACACTTACCTAGCACATGCCGGAAATATGTGATGCTGGCAGTTATTGTGGTAACAATTTTTCAAGCAGGGGTAGGACACGACAATCGGGATACAGCAGGTACTTAACTCAGTAGCCTACAATTTTGTTTCAACTAATATTTTTTGATAATTTTGTTAATTATAGAAAACACCTTAAATCCACTTTAAAGTAACACAAATCGATGCATAGTGATCAGGCAATTAGCGGAGCTGCTTTACATTATATTTTGGAAGCACAATTGCAGCCGTAAAGCCGTAAAGAAAAAAAGGTTTGTCACCGAGATACGCTAGGGAAACACTAAAGATATCATTTTAATAACGTTGCCCTCACGTAGAACTCACAGGTTTATAATGCTGCTAACGACCATCCGTAATCCTTCTGCAGGATCCTTATGCAGGATAAAGCTTATGAGCTCCATTCGCACCCGGTCATCAAAACGAAGGACTATTGATTGTTGACCTTTCTAGTTAAAAGTAACAGCCAAAGTTGTTACTAGATTGTACGGCCAATCAACACAACATCAGTTACACAATAACACAATAGGGTCGCTTTGAATGTTACTATTCTTCTCATGGTATAATACTTCTACAAAATGCCGCAGCAAACATATGGCGTTGAACAAACTTTGCGGACTAATTAAACCGACTTCTGACTGACAACGATGCAGCGAAGCATCGCTCAAAAAGCACAAGGACGTGATTTTCACTTGGCCTCTACCCAACAGTAACAGGACGAATTGTGGAGCATTCCATAATTTCATCCCCTGCAGGATTTAGTCAACTTGCACCTGTCGCCCAGGCCATCCTCCTTGCTCTGAACTCGATTCCTCTCTCGCAAACACTAACAGCAGCTTACATCTCTTTCCTTCCACATAATTTCTCGTTGTACCGATCCTGCGG
>NC_064878.1:68063548-68076048 GCF_943734665.1 Anopheles aquasalis
TAAAAGGGCGGCTAAGTTATGGTGCGTCGTTGCAGCACTTTAGGTGGAAAACAGTACACGGCCCCGCACTGCAGCATAGCCAAGTTGGCGAAGAAACTGGCTCACTATCGGGAAAACTGTTTTCTTGCTCGTGATTTCCTCATTTTCGCTGAAAATGCTAGTGTTTTTACCTGCTCAGCTTGCGGGGCGTATTTTGTCACGGGCCAACACTATCCTAAATCCATCACACCAGGTTCATCTGAGGAAAAGCAGCCGCTACATCGAACGACAAACACTGGAAACTCTTTCAACAACTTTATTTATGTGGTTTTAGAGAAAAACTTGATAATTTTTCACGAAGAGCAAAAGTGTTCGCAGCTTGCGCCCACTTCACACCAGTTAGCCAACTGAACCCAATAAACCAAAATGCTGCTGAAACTAATAAGTGCTGACCCTATTGACAGAGAACACTGCCATATATTTTGGTTTGATTCAAACGGGGTTTAACCGCTTGCGTCAAAAAACGCTCGTAAAACGCTCTCGATATGAAACCAGCTTTAATATTTTGGCAAAAACTCTTAAAATAACGGAACGGAAAGGAAGTTTATTAATAATCGTGCATTTTTCATACTCGAAACTGATTTATTTAGCCAGTAAATTTCATGAACAGTTGTCCTTGCAGCAGCGAATCTAAAGCGCGTTGTACTTTCGGATCGTATAGCAGATGGCATGTTGGAAGCGGTGTCGCGCTTGCTCCTTTCCTTTCAAGAAACTCGACGGGATTAGCGGCTTTTGCTACGCCGACAATGGATGGCTTGTTCAAAATATCAAGAATCTTTTTCTCGAGCTCCTTTTCGGTAGCTCCTTTAGTTTTGGCAGCTGGAGCTGCAGGAGCGCTGGAGCTGATGAGTGAATTAGTAGTGTCCTCCGGATCTTCGCCCAGCTCGATGCGAATTTGCGCTTCCTTGCGTTCGCTCAAATACTTGATCAGACGTTCATACTGAAGGACAGTCAGCGAACGATTTGCAGCCAACAGATTGATCATATTTTGTATTGCTTCTGGATGCTTTTCGTGGGACAAAGGTTGGTCCGTCATGGTGACGGGAACAGGAGGTACAGGAGCAGCAGGTGTTATTTCGTGGAAACTATTCATGGGGGGAAATGCCATGGGTGCCCGTTCTTGTCTGTTTTTCGCTGTAAAGTGATTGATAATGAACATCACAGCATCATCTTTCGGCATGTTGCGGTGTTCTGCGGGAATGCCGTAAAGCACGTTCACGGTGATACTGTTGCGTTCCTGATTCTCCGGAGTTATCAGAATCGCATAAAAACTCCCGCGTGATGCTATATTTGTTAGCACTTTTCCGATGGGAACGTCGTTGTTGGGAAACAGGAGATCTACGGTCATTCCCGCCCGCTTCAGCCGTGCTTCAATGCTCTCCGCGTAAGCGCTGAAAAA
This sequence comes from Anopheles aquasalis, assembly GCF_943734665.1. NCBI lineage: Eukaryota > Metazoa > Arthropoda > Insecta > Diptera > Culicidae > Anopheles > Anopheles aquasalis. The sequence continues at coordinate 68,064,987 of NC_064878.1, forward strand.
TGGAAAAAGTGATGCTGTAAATTTACCACGGACTTTAGTTTGCATTGAATGCCTTTGCCTTACGTGAGCTCTTTGTTGACCACGATTATTTCGCAGTCATTGCTTTCTGGAGGTAATCCCGGTGCTCGGTGCAAGGGTCTAGCCGGTATGCCTGCCTCGGCATACGCTCCACTGAGGTCGGGTGGTCCGAATGATTGAGTAGCATAAGGAGCCACATCCAACAAATGCAGTGCATTGTCCTCGCTGCGCCCGGAAGCTGGCATGTTTATTGGCGAGCGATCCCGCAACGGTCCCGGGAGGGCAGCGCCCTGCAGAGGATGACCCCTAGGCAACAACCCCTTCTTGGCTCTATTATCGTTCGCCACCTTCACAGTCAGCTTTCGTCCGCTAAACACTTTTCCGTTCAAGCCTTTGATTGCGTTTTGAGCCGATTGTTCGTCGTGGAACTGCACGAAGCCGAAACCGCGCAGCAAGGTCAGGTCGCGATACGGTTGGTAATCCTTGAGCAGCCCTTCCAGATCCTGCACCACAGCTTGTTCGCCCAAACCACCAATATATACCCTGGAATTGACCGGTTCAGGAACGGCCATCGTCTAGTAACTCAAGGGAAAGGATTTTACGATGGTTTAGCGTCGTATTTCAGTCAAACTCCTCCATCGTTTTACCCCTTTTTCCACAGAACCTCCGCTGAATGCTGAGGAAAACAAGCGGTTTTGCTGACAATTGCAGCTGTCATATCAGTGCTCTAGAGAAGAAATCTTTGGGAAAACTAAGCTGGCGCCGCGTGAACAATTTTCTGGTGCTACGAAGTCCGTGTCCGAGTTAACTTTTATGAGCTGTGGACGCCAATTTGTGTACGTGAAAAACGGTGGTGTCGTGGCAGAAGTTGTGCATCGCGTCCTTTGCTAGCGCTACCGACTGTTGGGCAACGAGGCTGAACACCGGAAGAGGTAGGAACACCGAAACCGGGTTAACGTGTCCTCAGCCGGCTTGTGACACATCTTGATTGTTTCACCCTTTTTACGCACGAACAATGATAGCCACGTGCTTTTTGTGCATCAGGATCGGGGAAAGTGAGAAGCGGCGAGTGAAAACTGAAAAACATGAAATGAAGAATGATTACACCCACGTCACGACAATGCCTGGCTGTGCGCCTTGATAGTTTCACCTGAGTTCTATGGCTTGATTTTTTCCCCAATCATTCAGGAAGATGTCTCACCCGCTACCGCTGTGCGGAAACCGTGCGGCTGGAGAAAATGGGATTTATTTTATCTATTTTTATGCTCGCGCTCTGTTTGCTTTCCCTAACGACCTCGTTTGCCTTGAGTCTTACGCAATGATAGCAGATGTTAAAATTCTGCGATGGTTAAAATGCATCGAATATTGTTGGTGCAACGGGAAATCGCTTCCTTCATCCGCTTCTACGATCCGAAAATAACGGTATGATTCTAAATGCCCCTCACCGATATAAGGCTTCTTCGCCGAGAGCCGGGACCAACATGGAACAGGGCCGGCAGGAATAATACCGATCGATATCCAAACGGCGGAACGATGCAAGGCCAGAACATAACCAGTGAGCTAATGACGGATCATGGTTTCTAAATTTTAGTCCATCCGAGCACACAACTTAACATTCGGTTGCAGCATGTGGATTACCCTTCGTTTAACTACAGATAGGGCACAGAAACTCAGAAAAAGTACAGAAATTCTTTGCTAAAAGAAGTACAGCACTATTTGCTTGCACGGTGCGTAAACTGCAATTTGTTAGCCCTTGTTAGCAGTGCCTACGACCGCTTATCTACCGAATAGTTTGCTTCTTGTGTGAGGCAAGGAAACTAAATTATTTTAGTACCGTTCGTTTGTACTCTAGCGCGATCTGCATCCAAGTTAAATTATTTGTTCCACTTCGTCGAATCATCACCACCATGATCCTCCTCAACGATCTGTATTTAGAATAGTGGCAAAGTGGAAAGAGCGTGCACGATGCGAAGCGTCGTCGTGCATACATTCCTAACAATCGTAGCGCACGTGAGATGTTCAGGGTGAAGATGGGTAAAACGGAAGAAGCTTTTCCCGATTGCGGTTGCTAGGTAATCTGCGCTGGGCGGTGTAATAAGGAAAGAGGTGCAGATCGCCTCGAACGATCAGTTTAAACCATTTCAGACTACCATGAAAGTTTTCCTCTGGTATCACATTTTAGCAATGTTAGCAATCGTTTTTATTTTCGCTATAATTTTATGTACAGAAACAAGACCCAAGAACGGTTGAATAACGGCCACGTCGACGCCGGTTGTGCGGTAGACGAAGGAATCCAAGTGTGGAAGAGTTTGAATGAAGCCCAAAAATTAGCCTGATGCAATTAGGTATCATGATTGGCGCAGGCAAGCCCTTCGCATGCTTACCCCTACTTAAAACCGCACCAACATCAGTAAAGAGCTAGAGAGAATTTTATGCTTTGGGGGAGAAAACACGGGAGAAGTGGGTTTGAGAGTGAATATGTTGTTCTGAAAGGCACGTTCGAGCGCTTGTTCTTTTGCAACAAATGATGCTTTTGCGTACATTCGTTCAGAAGGCATTTATTTTATAAGAATCTTTTGTTTGTCGAATATTTCGATTACAAGCGGTTAGCGATTAGCGGTCTCTGTAGCCTTCATCTTGTTGTCGGGCGCGACCACTCAGCGATGCTTTGATCAAGTGCATTTCGCATGTGATGCTATTGATTGCGCGTGCATAGATGGCAAGTTATCGTTTAGGCGATAGCTTCAAGTCCTGCCAAGGGCTAATAAATGATCTGTTTGTCACCATGGCAACACGATCCACGTGGTTCGACGAGTAGTAGGATTTAAATGCTCGTTTTTACAGCGACAACAACGTGCTCACGCTCTTTCTAGCGACACTTTCTGTATTCAGCTGCAGTCACATAGGAGGGACACTCCCTTGCCCCTGGGTTCTACGGTCATCTTGTTTGCACATGCCGTTATTTGCTCATTTTTCGCGATTCACATCACACTTTGCCACACGCAGCCATCGTGTTCAATGCATATTCTAATGATCACATGCGCATCTACTCTAACGCTTCGATATTTGGTTTTGCAAGTCAAACTATCACTATTTCTCTTTCTTTCTCACCAGCGTTGTGGTGCTCTCGGAAAATGAAAAAGTTGAACACAAATCGCCGCTCGAAAAGGGCACTGTCGAAGCGTAGTTCTAGCGTTTAGTTCTTTGTGAGTGAGTGTCTAATGATTATTTTTTATCATTACGCTGGATGCACATTAGTATAAAGCAGTGACGTTGCAGATAATGCACGATGTTGACGATATACTACGGCCTGTATTGCATGATTCACTCTTTGAGCTGCTAAGGAAATGGTTATCTCCTTATTTATCAATCTGTGATAAGGTTCCCTTCTCGAAAACGCCACGGTCAGTTCTATTTGCTCTATGTAATTTTGCCACGAATGGTAGTTTCTTTCCAACGTATTGCATCATTTTGGGAGCGGGAACTAAAATTTGACCGCGTGGTGTGGAGGAACCGTTACTCAAACAAACCCCGTAAGTGCCCCAGAATGCTGCTCCACGAAAAGAGAACAGCGGGAGAATGCGAGATTGCGTGAGTGAGCGAGTTTGTGGTGTGCGACCCTCAACAAAAAAAAAAAAGATTAGACGAAGGTTTCTGGGTGGCTAGCGGTTGTGGGGTACTGCCATTACCAACGCTCTCTCGAAACCCGGCCGCTAGACGTAGTAAAACCGCAAGGATCGAGCACTAGCCGGCCCGATTGCGTTAACGGCACCGTGGTTCGCTCAGTCCCGATTTGACAGCAGTAGGTGGTAGAGGGTTGGATTTAGTCGTCATTCTACCAGTGTTTCAATCGTATTCAACGTACTAACAATTGTATAAGGTATTGCCTTACGGGGGTTTACAGTAGATCTACATACATTAAAGTTTGAAGTGACAGAAAAAATGTGAAACTCTTTTTCAAATCATTATTTGTGCGGCATCGAGTGGCATATTTCCTATTCATTGTTTCCATTTTTGCACTAGCGCAAAATGAGGCAAATGAGGCAGTTTTTGCTGGATTCCACAAGGAAGCACTGTTTAATGGTGTTATATTTCATCTATGATACGTTCCAGCTTCGAGACTGCTGCATGGTTTACTAGCTAAATTGGCACTGCTAAGCACTCTACTCCTCCTGGTGTCGCTAATGTTTCTAATGTGGCATTAAATTACATTTTCAATACTTCGCAGTATTAGAAGAAGTTGATGACATGTACTGAACGATTGTGGTATCGTACGTTTTTGAAAAGCTGTGTTTCAATGTTCAAATAATATCAACACTAGAAAAAGGTTTATATCCGGTGTCATTCGAGAAATCGTTATCTCTTGACCACGAAAAATACGCTCAATCACAGGCCTGAAACAAGCGTGTATCATTCTGCGACACTGATAAGGTTCACAAACGCTTCACATTTAAAGAACAAAACTTCTCCGAAAAGAGTGATCGATATCAGGCAAGAGGTGTTAAGTGCAAGTGAAGCAGAGAAGCTCTGCAGGACAAGGGTGCAAGTTTGCTAAGTAAATGCTAATTCAGCACTACAAAAGGGCGGATCGCGGTTTCTTTCAAGTTCGTTAAAAAGGAATTCATTTGCGCAAACACGTGGCTGTCTAATTCGTACCTTAAACTTCAACATTCTGCTGCAACATTATAAAGTGTTGCTCAAGCGAGCACTCTTACCGTTGTTTGGCCAAAGCTCAGCTAATTTTCTGTTGCTTTGCATCCGTAGGTTTTCTTAACGATCAACCGGCCAGGTGTCAGTTTACATAAAATTTCCTATCGTAGGCATTTTCCGCGGGAATGTTCTACTGGTGCCTGGTGGGTATATTGGGAGCACTGGTCGATATAAAAGTCACTCATTCTGTAACGGTGACAAAAATGAGCAAAGAGGTTTAAAATTGACACTATTAGTATTTGCCTTGAATGTACAATACTCGTATGAATGCATGGTACTTGTTTATCATTAAAACGTCGACATTTGCTTTCCAGGCAGTCATTTTTGCACACGAGCCGCATACAAATTATTACACAAACTCAGATCTCCGTCACACTTGAAAACTTTCTTCTGGAACTGATAAAATGTAAACTCCTTGTAGCAAGTGGCAAACACGTGTGTTCGCTTATCACGTCTTCGATTCAGCGAATGCTACAGAATACTGATAATGATCTACATCCTGGTTGGAGTCTGGGTCGTCCTTTACCTGCTGCTACTGTAAATATAGAGGCACACCATGTCAACAAGCTATATGTTGATGTTTTGTTGGATTAGCGAATATGCAAATGTAGCATTGCATGCATATTTCAGATGTGTTTTCTTCTACTTTCTCTAACGGGAAAATCTCTCATTAGTTCTGTTTACGTTCAATCACGTGAAATGAAATTGACCACCACCTATTCAGATAAGATTGGCGGCAGGAGTTCGGTGACTGAAAAATGCAATCAATCTCCCGAGTCACTCTGTTTTGTGACCAAAGCCGTGAAGATAATTCAGCTTTTACATTACATTTGTGGGAATTAAAAATATGGCACGCGATAAGCCCCATACCGCAAATAGAGCGGCAAAGTATAATAATATTTTTGTAACGAGTGTTTTATTTTTCAAGCAGCCGGTAGAGTAGCTATCGCTACTCTGTAATATTTTGCCTTCACAGGAGGCTAGCCATTATCAATTGAAATGCCGCCATCCTATTACCGCTGGTTTATTCTACATTCTGTGGTCAGCAACCTACTCGCACGTGTTTGAAACGAGTAACTCAATGTTTAAGCTTAACCCAAAATATCTAATTTTATGTGCAGGTATTTTATTTTAGTTTTCGGGAAAAAATAAGCACTAGAAACAAAATACACTGCTCCAATGAGCACTGTTTGAAGGTATGTTAACGGTGATCACATTATAAATAGAACCGTTTCTTTTCTGCGTTTTGTCCTGTTTTGGTTCTCTTTTCTTATCTCGTTCATGACGTCAATGTCTAGGCTGTTATGAACATGGAAACATGTCCAAGGTTGACGCCAATGGTGGGCGGGAAGGGGTGGGGGGAAGTAATGATTGACAATGGAGGCATTGGCCCCCAATATAATCTAACGAAAAAGTCAACCGGTCATTGTGAGCAAAAGTGTGCACTAGTGGGATGTCTTCCATTTTCAAAAGGCGTTGGTAATTTTTCAGTGGGATTTGTAACGGTTTAGTGCGGTCTGATGTATATTCAAACAATCGCATCAACTATGTCACCCGGAATTCTGAGCAAACATTTGCGAAAAGAAAATTAATGAGTAGCATCACTATGGATTATACCAGGAGCATTGATAGCGATACTATGCCACACAGCATTAGCCGATAGCGCATGGTTGGATCTGATAGCATAATGGATAGACCGTTACGTGTCGATTTGGATTGTTTGTCGTTTGTCTTCCCTTTGGTTGGTATAAATATTCATCACGCCAACGTTACCCGTTGATACAATGGTTTAGTTCAATAAATCAAAAATCATCGCGCCAGAATTCAGATAGTATGGAGAGAAGTAGAGTGTCAAGGCCCAATTCTCCGTGGTCGATGAGGGACCAAGACAATTGGGATTTTTCACGATACGCTTGCCTAAGCCAATGCACTGCTGCTCTTTCTATGTTTCAACGTCTTGCAATAGAAAGGCAAGCACACCATTAATTGGACAATCATCAATACATCCAGCATAGATGATTAATATCAGCCGGATGGCATAATTTTCTCCAATTGGTAGATCGAACGACGAGGACATTGAAGTAATCGGCTATCAATTACGTGTTCGCTATCGGTCTTTTCGGTCTCTTTCCCCTCGTCCTACAAATTAGCTTTTATGCACACTTCATCAATAAAGGATTTGTTGAATTTCTTTTTATTCTTTAGGGTTGATATTTAAAAAGGTGTAACTAATGGGGAGATGAATAAAACGACGAAAAGACTCGACGAAATCAGAAAGATGAAACACTTTTGATGCTCTTATTAATGCTTCTTGCATTTCTTTCAGATATTGAATTCAATTTCACATTTTCTTAACGCTGGGATTCACACCAAGTGAAGGCAAAATGGTGAACGTAAGTGTTAATACACGGTGTATGATTTATTTTTTAAATAATAAACCATAACCGCTTTTTTTAACCAAAAGGAATACACCGGACCTCCTCCTCAACAAGAGATGGAAACATTTCTACCACGCGATGCGAAAAATGGAACCGTTGTGTAAGTAAATTCTGTGATTAAACTTAGATAACCGTTTCGTTGTTTGATTATCACTCACAGTATGGAATCATTTTGAACATGTCTTAAGAAAGTTTTTTGAAAGCGTTGTGGACAGTAATTCTTCATGACTTTTATATTTCTTTTTATTATGAATTGAATCTCATTTTCAAGTAGCTTAAGCTGTGAGGGCATACATGATGAGACTACAATGTAGAGGCTATATTTCACAATCACGCAATGGCAATATTTTATAGTATTCTTTATCCTTTCGTTTTAATTTGGCTTTGTTGGAGATCACGGTTATACGAAAAATGCGCAAGACTGCACATAAACGTAGCATGGTTGCGAAAATATGCTTTTTCGAAAAAGATTACCGAGAGGATGTTGGATAAATGGCAAAATCATGAAGAAGAAGACAGACGTTACAGGATTGCCTGGGGCATTGCGTCCTGTCGCACTCACAGATTTTTGATAATTTATAAAGTCTGTTGCAAGTGTAACGAATCGAAATCACGAAACAAATGCGCCACGGGATACCTATGGGACCACCGAGTAAACCGAAGAAGAGATTGATTCGTCATAATCCTCTAAAGGTTGCTGAACATAGTGTATTTTCGAAGTCTTATGTTCAAAAAGAAACTTTCGATCATACAATATTCGTGGCTTAATAGGGGTTTCCGTAGTTTTTTTAGGCCTCCTAAACTATTTTAGTAATGCTTATTACAGTAATAAATAATACTTTTTACTTTATGAATTCTAAAATAATCCTTTGCATCTCGATTCGAGTGAAATTCATCACGTAAAGATTCATAAATCTGATTTCTTTTCTTGACATTTTCTCCCGTTTTTTTTTGTTTAATTTTAAAATGCAGTTTCGGCAATAAATAAAAAAGACGAACGAGAGGATAATGGAGAATCGATATAATATTTTTTTCTGTTACGTACCAAAAGGACGGCGTAGGGAAGATACCGATAACTGAATCACATTTACCTTATTGTAGACGGAAAGCGGCTTGAAGAAGAGTACCGGTAGGACTTTGTTATTCAAGAAAGGCTTAAACAACTAAAAAGTGCGCTGTAGTATTGAAAACATGTTGCAATTCTACTAAACTGGTTTTACTTCTTTTCAAACATATTCTGCTATAGATACTACACTATAACGAAGCAGAAATTGTATAACAAGAACCATTTTTTTAGCGAAAAAAATTAATCTCTACAATATATAGTAGAATATCATAGTTTTTACTTATACTGATTTAGGTTTTGGGAAATGCACGTGTTTTATTTTTGTTTCTTTTTTAAGCAGATGTGAATGAAACACAAAAGCAATCAATTATCAGTTATTATTCGACATTATCTCATTTTTCCCCATGCCACTACCTTCAATTTTGTGGTGTTTGCGACACTCGATTATATAGCCTCTGTTGCATGACATAGCGAGAAACACAGGGCTATTCTTCGATGCTCATTGATCATAAATGCATAAGTCGTGTTATGTGCATATAGGTTTATTATGCAGATCCCATGTACCATGTCATTTCTTTTTGCTACACATTAACGCGATAGATTCAGCATTGAGTTGAAAAAATACACACATTACATTACATTGTACATTAGAAACGATAGTATACCTAATATCTATGATGTAGCGATCTCTTTTTATCTGAAAACCCCCGTTTGTTTGTTCTGATTGATCTGCCTTTGCATAGCATCCTTTTTCCGTGATGCGCGCAGCAATGTGCACAGCCGTTTTCGTTCGAAAATCGCGCCGATTTCTCTGCCCCAAAAGGGAATGATTTTGAGCGGCAAGGGGAAAATTAATAACAGTTGCAAGGCATGTTCGCTGTGCACTTTTTGTGAAAATGCTGGACAAAGGAAGGATGAATGGGGAGCAAGGTGAACCCCTCCGGAGAGAGAGCTCCAAAACATACCTTATTTTAGCCGGTTTTCTGTCGTCTCTTGTAGTGCACTGCCTGCATAAGTTAAACGAACGAAATGCATAGGGTTTGACCAATCGGTATGTTGCCCTTCTTCCTCCAAAAACACCAATTCCGTGGGGGCAGAGGTGGAACCAGGGGAGGAAACAGCAAAATTGCACGATCTTCGAATTTTGCTCGTCCGAGATATACGTATGACGTGTGATAGCCAAGGAAGGGAACAACGGCTTGACGGCTTGGCATTGTACCTGGTTTTCCTGTGCCCCACTGTATCTCTTAAGCCCGCCCCTCCTCTTTACTTTGCAGGGCCACGGAAAAGATCGGTTGACGGAAACATGGGTTTTGGCTGTTGTACAAGTTTAGTACGTTATCAGCGTTTCACCGAGCAGGTTCACATTTGAACAGGGCTGCTCCGAAAGTAGGCTCGAAAGTGTTTCAGTTTCTGCGAGTTACACTTTGACAAACATCAGCAAAAACTAAAATACTCTGCGCTCACGGTGTTGTTGCTTGCGCTTGTTTTTTACTATCTTATTGCTGGTGTTTACGGAAAAGTGTGAAAGAACGAACGTGCCTTCGCGCTTAAACATTTATATAAAAAAAAACCTGGTAACTGTGCATTTGAGAAGTTTGGAGCTTTCTGTATGATAGAAACATGTCGTCAACGAATAACAATAACAATAACTTTGAAGAAAAAATGGATATGGATATAAGGTGATATTTTAAGCAGTAAAAACTTAAATTACTCTGCAATTATAATCAAAAAAGACAAAATGAAAGTATCGTGGCGCGAAAGAGAGTATCTGGTCTGTGCCAAAGCGATCACCAAATATCGACCTTGCACAAACATTCGAAAAACGTGTTTAGCCGTTTAGCTTTTAAAAGAGAATGACCGTTTGATTATTTCGCGAACAGGTACAAATTCACCACCGCAAAAACTGATGTCGAAGCTAATGGAATTGCTCCATTTGATCCGTTCAAAGAACGAAAGCTGGATCATCCCACTACGTAAGTAAATGCGGTATTCTGTTTGTTGCTCTCTGTTAACAAAGTGTATTGTTGTGATTTTCTTTATCCACCAGCGATGGCGAAACGTTGACCCATTTGCTGAAAGCCTCGCTTGGCACTGGTATCCTGGCGATGCCAGTCGCGTTCAGTTACGCAGGATTGGCTGGTGGAATCATCGCGACCGTACTTACTGCCTTCATCTGCACGCACTGCGCGTATGTGCTGGTCAAGTGTGGTCATACCTTATACCGACGAACGCATCGAACAGCGATGAGCTTCTCCGAAATTGCAGAAGTAGCATTCGAGAATGGGCCCGCCTGGGGTCGCCGATGGGGCATGCCTACCTCGTACTGTATCCGCTACGGTCTATTTGTGACGTACTTTGGAACATGCGCCGTATATACCGTCATCATTGCCACCAACTTCCAACAGGTGATCGAACACTACTACGGCAGCCCCCTGAATCTGCGCGTAATGATAGCGCTACTACTCGTCCCACTTATCCTACTGTCGTGGGTGCCCAACCTGAAGTACCTCGCTCCGGTTTCGATGGTGGCCAACATTTTCATGGGTGTGGGCTTGGGCATCACCTTCTACTATCTCGTCACCGATATGCCAGCCATCAGCGAACGTCCACTGTTTCTGCCAGTCGTACAATGGCCTGCCTTCTTCGCTATTGTCATTTTTGCAATGGAAGCCATCGGAGTGGTGATGCCGCTAGAGAATCAAATGAAAACCCCGCAGAACTTTATCGGCATTTGTGGTGTGCTCAATCAAGGCATGGCCGGTGTTACGCTCATCTACATTTTACTCGGATTCCTTGGTTATGTTAAATATGGTAATGCTGCTCTCGG
>NC_064878.1:68078548-68098548 GCF_943734665.1 Anopheles aquasalis
GATGGACTCCCTCCAGCCCGGCGTCCAGAAGGTCATCGGTGGCCTTCGTGTGGATGTCCCGCTGTGATTCCATTTTAAAATCGTCACTGACCCCGTCCACTTTGTGGATGAATACCTCAAACTTGATGCGTGGGTTAACTTTGTACGCCTTGGTCACGGTTTGGTTGAGTTTCGTGAGCGCCTCGTTGTAATCATCCTGGGCATCGATGACGAAAACCAGGGCTCCACATCCACCGAAAATCATGTCCGAGTCGAAGGTAGGGTCAAAGAAATCAATCTGTCCAGGGAAATCCCAAATTTGAAACTGCACAAAGCTATTGTTGTTGATGTCGTCCTTCACAATTTTGTTGGTCGATTCGAGGAAAAGTGTCTCGTTGGGGGACATTTTGTGAAAAACCACTTTCTGGATGGAACTTTTCCCCGATCTGCGCAATCCCATCAGCAGGATGCGTGGTTTGTCATCGGCCCTGTTACTATCGGATTCGTGATCGAAGTCTCCGTAACCGAAATCTTTGGGAAAAGATCCGACCTGCTCCTCTTCGTCTGGGTAGCTCTACAAAACACCATCAATGCAGTCAGTCGCATCCCAGAGACCGCTGAACGGTTTATTATTTCTTACCATCTCGGCAGCTCAGTGTCTCCCAATAGGTCCAACAATTTATTCCACACGAAACCAAAAGCACCCAAAATTACGTCGCGATAAGAGTTTTTTGTTTTATTTTGGGCTTATCTCACGTATTATGCCTTTCTGCCCCGTTGACACAGAACATTTCTCGCTCCTGTTAAGGGCTTAACAGGAGCGCGCGCCATACAAATTACCTCCTGTTAAACATTAACAGGAGCGAATTCGTGCTTTCCAAACTCGACTCGTTTTCTTTCGTGTTAATGGAGAGAACAGGAGAGAATTTGTATGTGGCGCGCTCCTGTTAAGCCCTTAACAGGAGCGAGAAATGTTCTATGTCAACAGGGTACGGGCAGGTTGCGCGCTGTACTGTGGTGTTCTGCTGTGTGGTACCGTAAGGTACTCTGTCAGATTGCAGCTCAAGGGAAAAAGGTCTAGATTTTTTAAGTGCATCAGCTGTAGTGGAAAACTCGGGGTAGAAGAGAAAAGTTGGTTAGTCATCATCGGCGAGAACTGCTTCAGAGCGAGCGCGTTAGATTCGGACAGTGTGTGGTCTGGCTGTATAAAAACTCTCGTCGTGGTTCTAGAAGAATCGACCCCAGATTCTGGTAAGTTCGCGACCCAAAACAGGTGAAAAAGAGGAAAGGGAAAAGAGAAAAACTCAGCAAAGCATGCGTACTCTGGTGCGAGACTCTGACGGCAAGGATCCTTTTTTCATGGGATGTTGATCATCCAAGCATCGCAAAGTCCGCAAGAAGATTTGGTCGGTTGGTCGGTCCGATGGTTGGTCGGATGGTTAGTCGGATGGTACGAAAACAAAGGATCTCCTGACCGAAACCCGTTCTGTAGCCAGCTGTCGCAGGTTGTTATGTGTGCGTCCAAGAAAACGCCGCTCCAGCAGAAACTGGTGGGGGTTGGTGCTGCGGCATCACGCCATCGTACGATTTGTCAGGCCACTGGCCGAGCATGCCATGTAGTGCACGTGCAAGAAGCTAAAACCCTGATTCACCATCTATGCCTTAAACACTGCAAGGCTTCCGCATAACCCGCCTCTTGGGGTATGTCCCAATCCTGAGAACAAAGTGGCCCCAAAAGCAAACTTTGTACAGATAATTAGAGGGCAATAATTAGAATCCGGTCAGGCCGGCTAAACGGAAACACGACAAAAACTGAAAAAAAAGACTTTGTTCGGAAATAGCGGTAGACGCTAATAAGAGGGGACTTCCTGCTCTTATTTATTTGTATCATGGGCATTTATTGTCCTTGGATAATGGTTTCTGTGCGATTTCTAATGAATTCATGCGCAACAACCTTCACTGTCGCTGGTTTATAGCTGAGATGGAGGGCACGGACACGCTCTTATGCTGCTGTTCCATTACAATTGATCCCTCATTTACGATCTTTTCGTACAAAACGACCGTTCGTACCGGTTTTAGATGTGCTCTCATCTAACTTGCGCACGTCCCGGTCGCCTTATCAGCCACCAACATAATACCTTAACTGTCCTTTGACGTCATAACCATAAGATAAAGAAACAGTAATGGGCATCAACATCGACACCGATGGTTAGAAAACAATTTCAAAAATTACGCAAATGATTTGCTTCCTATTCTCTGCAAATATTAGAGAAACGATCGAGTAAAAATGTACGTCGCAAGCTAACAATAACATCAAGTGCCAAGAGGACACACCCTCGTATTGCGTATTTCATCACTTCCTGTTAGGCGAATTATAGAATAACTCCTAGCTTTTTCTGAATAAGACGCATGACCCGGCAAAGTCGTTGAATAACATCTATCTCGTTATGCAGATTAATGGTGGCACCTGCCTTCAACACAGCCGCAGGACCCTTTCCCCCTAGGTAGTTTACATGCTTCTAAGCTCTTGCAACGTCTCAACGTGCTGTGGTGCTTTGTTGTTTTCCTACCGACCCACACAAACACGTTTGGCCTTGATCCGTACATTGCTCGTGCTTCTGTCGCAACCGATCGACGCTCTAGTCCCTGCGGCCGTGCGTTGTTTACTCGCAATTGATCGAGCCCCTAAGTCAGGGAAAGTTGTTGGGGCTACGCTTCTTAACACTGACCACAATTTGCATACGTTATTTCAAGATTCAAATATGTTTACTTTACCCAAGCTACAAGCTTCTTCAACATTTGTACAATTCCAAACGCTTCAAATAATCCACCTTCACAAAAGTGGTATCGTCGGGCCGCGTTTCTTCGCATGTGCCCATTTCCTTTCTGCGTGTCTACTCACGGGTTTGCGCATAAATCGATGTGCGAAACATTCCGGAGAACGTTCAAGCTCCAAACGAGTCCCTATCTCAATTCATACATTTGCTATTTGTCTTGGCACTGTCCCTTTTTTTTATTTAAACGTGGGGCAGATGGCTCTAATCGTCGCGTGAAATTACGCAAAAATTACGCCGCAGTCTTGGCCAGTAGTATAGGTGATCGGAAGTTTGTAGCATAGCCAGCCACAACAGTAAGAACTAGGTGGTACTCGCCACGGTTATATACTTCCTCGATAGTACATACCCCTACCTCAATAGTCCACTCTAGACGCTTTGACCACATGCTGGTGTTTGGCTAGGTTGTTTTCGTTTTCAAACTCGCCGTCGTATGACGCTCACCAATACGCCTCAAGTTACATAGTTCATCAGACAACGTAGAAACAGGCTGCCGTTGAGCCGGTACGAGCAGACTGACCTTCTTGTTGCAAACAAACTACGATCCGGCATAGAACTGTTTCGTCTAGTGGTCCATGCCCCCTTTCGGGTAGATCACGATACCATAACAAAGCAAGCCGCTTCAGACGCATATTTCTTGCGATACAAGGTAGCTGTGTTGAGTGGTGACAAGGATTGATAAAACGATTAGCTACGCTCGAACCGTGTATGGATGACGATAGTAAGTGCAGTGCAAAATACTGAAAAAAATGTTTAATATCAGCAACGTGAATAATTCCCTTTCAAACTTCATTAAAGTGTAGAAGTGAGTGTGGGATGGTCAGCGATAATGTCGCCAACTTGAATGAAGCACGTGTGGTCGATACATCAATTATTTGTTTCCTGGTCTGGTAGCCACGCGCGTTTCAAGTTGAAGGTGAATGTTTAAAAATAAAAAAAATCACCATTTTGAATAAAAAGAAAATCTCCTTTCGTACGGGTAGCCGTACAGATATCTTTGTGATGAATTTATCATATCTAGGTAGGAGATTTTAACTTGACCACTGACACATGATGAGACACGAAAGAGAAAACTATTTTTGTCTTTTGGCACAGGTCGATGTTTGTCCATTTTTTCGTTTGTTTTTGTCTTCCCCAATTTTTCCTAGGACTTTCGTTCATTTGAATCTCGTTTTTGAGTAGAATTAGAAGTTGACGAGTAAGTAGCGTAATGTTGCCCACAAGATAGCCGCTATAGAATTGTTATGCTAACTCGTACCACAGCGTGTGTTCGCCCTCATATCGAATGTAGTCGGATCACCTGCAACATGTGTTACTGCGCCAAGTGATAACAGCTGATGACTCGCATATTTGCAGTCCAAAGGTCAATTTTGTTGTTCCTGTAGAGTGAATCAATAAGCGTAAGCAGATTGTCCATAGCCGCTTTGTGGCATGGCGCATACGCTACGTTGGAATCACTAATCGCGTGAGCGAATGCTGCTTTTGCTCTCCATTCGCTATGACTGTGGTCCTGTTGATTAAACAAAATATTGTTGAAAATACCACACATCACAAAATATCGCGATCGCGAACCACCTCGCCGTCATAAGCAGCTACGGCACATTTTCCTATTCATTTTATGTTTAAATAACATTTACCGACATATTTTATGTATTTTATGTTTAATGCGCTTTCTGCGACGTGTGTTTTATCATTCGATTTAATTTGAGACGCAAAGCCTTTCCGAATCTAGTTTATAGGTTGATTATCGGATAAGCGACAATCGGAGACTTCAAATTTGTTATAGTGGCTGCTTTTATCTTATCTACGCTGACTTCTCTACAAACGGATTGATATTTTCTTTCCTTTCCTTCCAGATTTCGAAGGAGAAACACTGTTCGCAGCGAGCTGCTTGTGTTAATCATACAACTACATTTGCTTTCGTGCTATCCACTGACGGCTCACAATGAATAGTATAGTTAGTTTGCTGAGTAACTTTAAGGAGTTCTACAGTGAGATCAATGGTGCCACGTTGACTGGTGCAATAGACGTGGTGGTGGTAGAACAGCCTGATGGTTCGTACCAGAGTTCTCCGTTCCACGTGCGGTTTGGTAAGTTGGGAGTGTTGCGGAGCCGCGAGAAAGTGGTGGACATCGAACTGAATGGCGAACCAGTAGAACTGCAGATGAAGCTAGGTGACTCTGGCGAAGCATTCTTCGTGGAAGAATGTGACGAAGATGATAGCGAAGTGCCCGCGCACATGGCGACCTCGCCCATACCAAGCCATTCGTACCTGACCAACTACGATGGCGATGGAAACTGTAGTGGAGGACCAATGTTCAAAGGAGCAGCGGGTATGAATGATTCAAGTGGCTCTGTAGGACCCGTTGAACCTGGTGAGGGTATGGTCATGATGCTTGGAACAGCAGCAACAGCAACAGCAGCAGCAGTAACTACCGAGTCGAACGTGGCTGCTCTGGCAGATACGGAAGAACCGATGCTCCGACCTAGGCGTAATTCAGTTGATCTCTCGAATGAAAACACCGATCAAGAAAGGGCCAAATTTGAAAACCAAAGATCCGAGTATCGCACTCGCAGACATACAGATAACGTAACTAATCGACCGGATCTATCTTTAACAAAAAGAGAGTATACCATGCAGAAGCTACGGCAGGAGTGGGAGGCCGCTGCGGAAGCAGAACAGGAGCAGATCTTTCACATGGAAGGTTTAGATGATGAGGCTAGTTCAGCTGACTGGCGAAACAGTACACTGCTGCCTGCATCTAATAACGACAATGGCGGTGGCGACAACCAGGATAATCAGCTAGATGAAAAACAATTTAAACCTATCGATGCTCAACCGTCTGTCACTACGGGGGGCGCAGTAGAAGTCGCTTCTACTATAAACACTTCGGCTACGGCCGAAGGCGTGGTGGATTCAAAGTCGAAGAAAAAACGCAGGAAGAAATCGATTTTGAAAAAGAAAAATGCTCAAAGGAAAGGATCTATTGGGAGTAGTTCTGGAGGAGGTTCGAATCACTCCGATCAAAACGATGTTACGGAGACCGACAGTCAGACTACCACCGTCTCACAGGTAACCGTATCGTCAACGAGCAATGGTTCTACACAAGACGTGAACAACGGCACTGTTCAGTCTTCGAAGGACGAGGAAACGAACGTGTCGTCCATCCCTATAAGGGAAGGGCGAGAAACTCCCGATCCGTGTGCTACAGTATTGGCAGCTCCGCATCACACAGAGTTGGACATTCACTTTTTCAGCGACACGGACATTGGTACGGGCGTGAGCCCGCAACAATCGCGTCCATCAACACCAATTCAAAGCGATACCGAGTTTGAAATGTCACAACGGGTGAAAACGGAAACGGAAGATGAACGGTTGTTGTATGATTCATGGAAATGGGGTGAACTGCCGACGAAACCCGATGCAAAAGCTGGTGATCTTGAAGGAACTATTGTCTCGAGCAAACAAGCCCAGCACAACTCCATGCTGAATGGGCTAATGAGCTTTATGAAATACAACAACAAGAAAAAGCGTCAGAGCGTACCGGACGGTCTTTATCTATCGGATCTGGACAAACTGCGCGAGCCAGAAGTAGCACAGCTATATTTTCCGCCTCTCTCTATGCTAAAGCAGCAGCAGCAACAGCAACAGCAGAACCGCTCTGGTGGAAGCGGAGACGATGAAGATCGCGAGAGTGGCAATGGAACATCAATACCGCACAGTCCAACCTCGATGGAAGAAGGTTCGGGAGGAAGCAAGGGTATTGATTCGGATTTCGATGAGCATACCAATCGATCTAGACAAAATCAAGCATCAGAGGAAGAGAGCTTCGCCGGAAGAGGTCGCCACTCCACTGAAACTATTGCCCTATCGATGTGCGGTGGATTGGACAGTGCCACCGGTGGTCCATCCGATGAACAGTTTGAGCGCCATCGTCTGCAATACAGCAATGTTCTCGCAGATCCAAGTGTTTTTGCTGCTCCCGAATTGGTAGTTCGTGTGGATGGCAAGTATTATAGCTTTGCGGAAGCTTGTCCACGAGTCATGACATTATTGGCATTCCAAAAGACGCTCCCTGATCAGGTGCTTGGAAGTAAGAAGATGGAACCATCAGGCATTTTATCAGATGCTGAGCATAACAATGCCGAAAAGAGTCAGACGGCGATCGAAGTCCAGCAACCTACACCGCAAAATGCTGCGGGTGGCCGATGGTGGTATTGGCGACGGTCTAACGAGTCCAAACCGTCTGCAGTTAGCGATTCCCAAAAGCAGCCCTCAGTTCCTACAACTCCCACCACGGCGGAAATGGATTTAAAGTCGTCGATGGCTGTCGGAACGCAAACGTCTCGCTCCAATTCGCTCGATGATAGTCACGAAGATGAACAGAGCACCATGATACCATCGATAATCAGTAAAATAACTAAAGATTCCGCCATATCTTCTGGCTTGAAAGCAAAAACAGAGGAGGGTTACAATGGATCGCTTTCGTCCGATGATTCTGAGTTGGTCATGGATAAATCACATCCGGTGCCTATCACTCCCGGAACAACAAATCTTGAAGAAAACATTGGGGACAGCAAAGTACTGTATTTCGGTGGCGAAAAGTATCGAAAAACGCTTCGCTTGTCTACGGACCGCATTAAAGCACTCAACCTGTTGGATGGCATGAATGAGATTGTATTTAGTGTAACAACTGCGTATCAGGGAACTACTCGGTGTAAATGCTACCTCTTTAAATGGAAACACAACGATAAGGTGGTCATCTCCGATATTGACGGCACCATAACAAGGTAAGTGATAAATAAATTTGATTTCCTGAAGTATCGTTTAATATGCTTAAACCAATCTATTGGTAATTTTCTAGATCGGACGTTCTCGGTCATATCCTGCCAATGGTTGGTAAATCGTGGGACCAGATCGGTGTAGCCCAGTTATTCTCTAAAATTGAGGAAAATGGGTACAAAATGCTGTATTTATCGGCACGTGCCATTGGCCAGGCGAAAACTACGCGTGGATATTTGCAATCTATTCGACAAGGAGATGTTAAATTACCAGACGGTCCGTTGCTTCTTAATCCAACCTCGCTGATGTCCGCATTCCATCGTGAAGTTATCGAAAAGAAACCGGAACAGTTTAAGATTGCATGTTTGAATGATATCCGTGAACTATTTCCGGAAAAAAATCCTTTCTATGCTGGCTATGGTAATAGGATCAATGTAAGTAAAGGATTTTTGTAAAAAGGTTTTCTATGATTATAAATGGACAATGTGTTCTGTTCTCTATTCTAGGATGTATGGGCATACAGAGCCGTTGGTATACCGACATCCAGAATATTCACTATCAATCCAAAAGGAGAACTAAAACACGAACTAACGCAAACATTCCAATCAACGTAAGTAATTTTCATTGCATCGTATTCACTATGATTACGCTCGATTCATTCATTTCTAAACATTTGGTTATACAAAGAATGGTCAAGCAATACACAAAAGCAGCTCAATGTTTTTTACTAAATTTCTGCATTCATAAATTCTTATACTTATGTTACGCGGTATGATTGGAATGTTAAAAAAAACCGTTGTATATATTTTTCAAATAGAATTGGCTTGCAAAAATTGCGAAGCTGCGGTTGTGGTAGCAAAATATGCAACAAAAATTTACAGTGGGAACACGGATTAAAAGTATATCATGGAATTTATCTTTTATTACAAACTGGACGTATCAAGGACATTGTCATTTTTAATTTTATGCGATAACACATGCATTCAAACTGGTGATATAAAACCAATTGTTGATCACTGTGTTTTGGCAGAGTTCAGGGAGCAATAACCAAATACAATGCAATGTTCATATTCATGCATACAAACACAGGATTAATACTCACAGTCACTTGACAATAGTACACGATGAACATATAAATTATTTATTATAGTTTTTATTCAATTGTGGGTATTTATATAACCTTTCTTTTGTTTGTCTATTTTTATTTCTTCGACCTCCGACCTGAACGCACTACGATTGCTACATTTACATTTATGGCAGATATACTGGCCAATCGTTGGTTGTGAATGACTACTTTCCGCCAATCGAACTACCGTCCCCGGAGTCTGACTACTCAGACTACGACGAGGACGAGGATGATTTCGAGGAACAGTTAATGTTCAATTTCGAATCGCGTACCGAGGATCAGGGTCATCAGAATCACGATCCTCCACAGCGGAAGCATCCAATGAAGCGCTCATCCAATTCCAGCTTCGCTGAGTATCAATCCTTCTAAATGATTTCAAAGAAGATCATCAGGCTTTTTTAAGACTATACAGAGTCGCATAATGTTATCATGACGGTCGATATTTGATTTGATCGTAATTTCAGCGTCTTATTGTACAAACTGTGCAATAACCGCTGCATCATTCATCATTGAATGTGTCAAAGCGTATGATGGGTGTCCGTATGTATGGAGGACCAAAGTGTACGCCCCAATGCTCTTTTCGTCGTGAAGCATCATTGGCCATACACACGTCTAGTCTTCTAGTAACAATCGTATGCCATCAGGCCAAAAACAAACTGAATGTTTTGAAACTGACAAAAACAGCACGTGGAAACGAACGGAATCCTTTGCGTGCTCCCCAAATTGCCATTCAACAAGGCTGAAACAGATTCTTATGCATTTTAATAGCCGCTCCGTGGTAAGCATTTACGCCAATCGCATCAAACAGCTATTCATCATCCTTCCAATGTACAAATATTGCTAATATGACTCATTCACGCCAGAGTACGATGCACTCTGTAACACATCATTCTAACTGCGCTTGGGAAAAAGTTTATCTGTTTACTGTTTACTTATTCTATGAATACCGTTTTCTGATATTTACATCGACTATAATAACTTGATAAAAAGTTCTTAAATTTGTTCGGAAATGTACTGCTCCACTAAGCCATCTGACTGCTTGTGCTTACAAGGGTTGCGTGTTTTTTATGCATACTTTCGTAGTAACAGATGGAGTAAATACTATCTAACGGAAACGCCTATTAACTCTTCTTGGCAACAGTAGCACTGGTCTATATATTGGGCTCATTATTTTATTCATTTGTATTAATTTCTTTCACAATTTGTGTATAGTTACGCCAATATGGCCTACATTGTCGACCAGCTGTATCCACCGATTAAGCACATTGAAGAGGAAGACAACGAATACACCAGCTTCAACTACTGGCGTGAGCCTGTGCCTGAGATTGATTTCAACAATACTGGTGTTACAAGCGGCAAAGTGACGCCAACGGCAACCATAATTCAACAAGCATTACCAACAATTCCTGAAAACTGAGTGCGCACCTGGTGAGAAATTCTTTAATGCTGAAGGAAGCAGGTGGCAAAATGTCTGGATTGCTGTATCACAAACCCAAAGTGGAATGAATTGTCTTATAAAATTTACGATATCTTATCTGTAGCTTCTATATAATTACATGCTTTGGGATAATTCCGCATGCTTCCAACGGCGTTGACGACGCTCCGCTAGAAACAGCCTACTTTTCTGATATTTAAATTCCATTGTGACGATGGGTTATTGCATCGACTATAGAATAATGGCTTGAGCGCAAATTTAAAAACTTCTGCAACTGAGCACACTGTGATCAACAAAAGAAGGAAGAGGGACAAAATAGTCTAATTGCAGCCTGCTGTTTGGTGGAGAAGAGAAATCAAAGTATCGCTCTGTGCAAGAGCCAGGAAAAGTGTAAACCTTTACAGCTTTATATGAGTTTTCTTGTGATGGAAGGAGACAGGAAGTGTGGAAATTTGTGATAGTTGACATGTATTTATTAATGATTCTGTTTAGGATTTGTCTTATGGAATGGTGGTTTTCTTTCGTTATTCAAATAATATTTTATGCAAGCAAAAGCAAGTAGTTGGAGAAAAAAAGTTTTGTTCGTAAGTTGGCTCATCGTTGAGAAGGCTAAGCTAATTTCAAAAGAAATGTGTCGATATCGAATTACATTCTACTGCAATCATGAATGAACACCTGAAGCGTATAGTTACGCTCCTAACGAATAAAAATATCAAGGCCAACCTCAAAGGTTGGTTGCTGCGAAGTTATATTTTCTCCGATTCCACAGAAACAAATAGAAATCGATCGAAAGTTGAGAATCAGAGCAGCAAATCCGGAAATAAATATAGCTATCTCGCTTTTGCTGGAATAATCGTGTAGTTGACATGTTCGATGAACAGGCTAAAATACAAGTAAACTCTATTGCAAACTTAACAAATTGAAAAAAAAATATCTTAAAGTGTTGTTCTCGAGTTCTATCCGAAACATCATATCCATCGCGATTTGTCTAGCACTAACTAAACCATCTCGGTTAGCGCATGACTGCATGCTTGCTTGTTCCTAGCGTATAGTTAAGGAACATTTGTTTTAGTGGAATTATTCCATGGATTAGTGGGGCAGCCTACGATTTTTGCTCATTGTCCTGTAAATCAATGCAGAAACTATCCGGACATTAGTGGCGGTAATAATCTTTTATTAGGCAATGCGAACGAAACTTGAGTGATGCTGGAAGGAAGAGAGGTAATGCAACGCACTTTTCTATCTCGAAGCGGCACGTTTTTTCCGCTCTATCTTCCTTGTTCGCTCTCAGCAGCATTGCGGTACTTTCGTACGTTCAGCATTATTCCATTATTCCAGAATTTATGTACGGAAAAATTGCTAACCGTTAGGAAGTGTGCTTTAAATTTGGCCAGTTAATGTTTAACGGCAACAATGGCTGAATAACGGCGTTATGTCGAGGGCAGTAGCCTGATGAGTGTTCGTGGGGGGTTGTTGTGTCAGAAAAGTGTTTACAATATGATGTTTACGTTCCATCGACGTGCACGATGGATTTTGCAAAATCAACCACAACTTTGACGAGCCAGAAGATGCTCTACGACCAAGCATATTCCGATGTAAGTATCGTTTTTCAGCTAGCACAGGAATGATTTCTACTGATAATCTTGTCCTACGAATAAGGCTCTACGAAACAATGAGACGGAAGCTGCACGCTGGACTGTGTACCGCAAGGAACACGAGGAGCTCAAAGAGAACATCAACATGTATCGAAAGTCGCCTCGCAGCGACATTCTTATTCCAATGGGCTCTAAAGCACTGCTGCCGGGACAGCTCTATCATACCGGAGAGCTGTTGATCAGCCATGGGGATGGATACTTTTCTGAATGTTCGGCCGATCAAGCATTCACGATTGCAGATCGCAGAATCCGCATGGCAGATGAGATGCTGGCGAAGTACGAACGTGAACGAACGCTGTACAGCGATAAACTGGAAGCACCATTTCTTAGCAACGCATTCGCCGAAGAAGGCCAAGAGATACTGGAAGTCTACGATGAGGCTAAGGAGAAGCGCTGGCGCGAAGAGCACGCTAAACGAATGCGGCAGCATAAGCAACGGGAGGCTGTAGAACGTAAGAACGCGGTTACCACGGCAAAGCAGAAGCAAGACAAAGAATTGTTAGAGCATCTCGAAGAATTAGAACTGCTTGAGGAACTCGGCAATGAGTTAGAGCAACTGGAAAGCTGCATTGATGAAAACACCAATGAACAGATAGCCAACCTTATGCGTGCTGGTAGTCCAATAGAACAGAAACAAAGGATCGCACATCGTGGTGCTTCGGAAAAGATTCAGAGCAAATCCTCGCCCACATCGGAATCCGTCACCTGCGGTGAGAACGACTGTGATGCATCCGAAAATGGATTAGTTACAACAGGCCACGAGGGAAGTAGCTGCGATAGCGATAGCGAAAGGGACGATGAATTTGTAGATGAAAACTTAACCCCGGAATTCGCTAAACTATTAAACGAGACAAAGACCATGAACATCAAAGAGAAATTGGGCGTCTTTGAAGCAAAGCTACGAGACGTTCGGCAACAATTATACCTCAATACCATCTCTATAGTTGAAAAAGTGGATCTGTATCAAATGCATGAAGAGCTTGAAGAGGCGATAGATTTCTTAAAATCAGATCCTGATGATGCTGTGGAGGAAACCGGTGAAAAACAAGAAAATGTTACCAATTCAAGCGTGAAAAAGATCCACTTTGCCGAACATGATGAAGTAAAATTGATCGAAAGCTGCAACAATGAAACTAGAATGAGGGAGAACGCATTCTGCAGCACTGACAACACACTGTTCATACCGATTATGCATTCTTCTGAAGTTCCAGCGACAATCACCTCAAGCGTCGGTGCCGAGATCGTGTCTCCGGCCGATATCTTTCGTTTGTTTATCGATGAGTCCACCGGCAGAAATTCAATGCTTAAAAGAAAGTCAATTCTTAAAAAACCGCTTCATGCTATCCAACCAAGCAGCAAAACTGTATCAGCACCGATTAAACCGGTATCTGTAAAAGGACAAGTCATGGATATAATAGGAAATATTGTCGAGCATCAGACGCACGATCAGCAGGCAAACAATTCCAAACAGCAAACTCCGAACAAAAGGATGAGTAGGTTTAAGCAGCAGCGGGTGTAGTGTAGGAAGAAATTCAGCTGATTAAAGTATGAAACTGTTCGATTGTATTTTTATTTTTATTCGTTCCGAGTAATGGTTGAGAATGTGGCTTAACAAAGAATTCGAATGCCCATTTGATTTGGCAATTGAATGCTGTAAGTAGATCAGTGAGGTGTATCCTTAATGAAAGGAATGGTTTTATTCTTTTCAGCTCTGCCTCATCTTCTATCGCTCTTACGTCTGAACTTAAGCCTTGTTTCTTTGTTACAATCGTACATCCACTCTAAGATATTTTTCTCTCTCGTAACTTATCCCGGCTATCTGCCAATGTTGGCGTGGGATTCCCAGTGTCTAGTGTAACCGGCAGACGGATTTGTAGATTTAGACGAAAGGGTAGAAACCGTGCGTACCAACACGATCTACTTCTCGCTGCTTCCGCGTGCAATTTTTCGCAACATACGATTTCCGGCAATGAATGTGAATAATGCCAAAGGAATCAGATAGCGAATCGTATCGAACATGTTTAGCCGCAGCCAGAAGATTCCGAACAGCGTCAATATAGCACCGAGTCCAATGTGGAAACCAAGTGCACTAAGGGAAAATGGGAAGTTTTTCACGTTAACCCCCAGTTTTCCCCACAAAACAAACAATATGAAGAGCGGTGCAATGCACAGACCGGTGAATAAATCCGAAACAAATCGGGCGGGACGCTTCTCGGGTGTCCTAAATTGATGAACGATTTCGGGGAGCGGCTGACGGGAATTCAGTGTTGCCGAAAAGTTCTCCTTTGTAGCTGCCTCCGTGGGGGTGAATTTGAGTTCCACATCGCCTACAAGCCACTGGAATGAGTTTGCCAACAGGGCATCCCCGACGATCAATATGATCTCGTATGTTCCACTTTTGTGGCCGAAATCGGACGCGCGAGCACCAACATCCATTTCAAATTTGTACGCCTTCGCGGAGTCAATCTCTGCGACGAATATGATTTCCTGCAGAGATTCCTTGTTGCGCAGCAGAACGAATGTTTGGTGGACAGCCATCGGTTTACTAGTTGTGTCATCTACCAACACAGCCTTCATAATTACTTTCTGCTGAGAATCGGCGTTCAGTATGGTGGCCAGCTTTGCCGGATGTGAAACGGTGTGGCGCTTCAAGCTTGCAGAGGTGCTGTCCGTATCACCAACACCAATCTCCAACGAGTTGACCCGCACCTTTCCGAGCACATTGATCTTCAACTGCTGACGGTATACAGGAGCAGCTTCAATGTCCACCCGGTATTTGCCTCGCGGAAGCGCGGCAGATTTCAGGTTGTACGAGTAGAACGACGCGTCATCCTTGCTTGGAACCAGATTAACCTTGCTTACCACTGTCTCTTTTGTCTGGAGTGACACAACGTTCGTGGAGAGGGCTGCCAGTTGCGGGGTCAAAGGTTTACCGAGCAAATCGCATACCTTCACCGAGAGGACAGGATTTTCTGGGAGTAGGTGACCATTGCCAGCCAAGCGAATGCAGATGGGTGCGATCGTTTTCTGTGATGCCAACAGCTTCAGCACTTCTAACAAGACACTCACCCCTTTGGGGGTTTGGACCGATACTCGCGAAAGAAAGTAGGTTGCAAATTTAACCGCCTGCTCCTCCGTGATGGGCAGGGGCTTGTTGAGGCTTGAAGCGAGTTTAAAACCTCCATTCACGATCAGTGCCGTAATGCTCAGTCCACCTTCGAATTGAAGCATCTTTCCATCAACTTCGTCCGCCTGTACAAATGCTTCCTCGATGCGGTCGTAAGCGAACGCGCCGGAAGAGCCGAGTTCCGCAGCAACAGCAAACGCATGGCCAAGGGAGTTCAACGAATCATCCTTCTTCAGCGCGTTCTGCAGCTGTTTGCCCACTGTTGTGAGCACTTTCTCGTCAATCGGCACCCCGGCAAGCTTAGCGGAGTGATAGTTGAAGAACAGCTCCTGAGCCGTGGACCCTTCCTTCGAAAGGGCGGCCTTCACTGAAGACTGAACCTTTGCTGGCACATCTTCCTTGCAGCCAAAGTTCTTAAGCGCCCCAATCAAGTAAAAGTTTTTCTCGAAATCCTGCAAATCAGAATGACGAAAGAATGGACATTAGGCTAGGTTCGCGATGCAAGTAATGCGGTGTTTATCTTACGTTCAGTTTCGACTCGCCGTGAACCGTCAGCAGTCGCTTACATGTGCCAGCATCCCCCGCCGGAAGCGGAACGTTGGCCGACGTGTAGTACAGCGATTGAAGATCGTTCGACTTCAGTCCTTCGCTGAAAACCTTATCGAATCGATCTTGGTCCTGAGTAGTCAGGTGAACTGATACCGTGCGCTGAGTTGATGTGGCAGCGAAGCTCGTCGCGGCCAGCAACAACAGGATCCCTAGCTCTGAAAGCAACCAAAAACTCTTGTTTATTCCGGAGTTCGCCGGTCGGCGTGAAGAAGCCCACACGGTCAGCGATGCTGGCGGAAACGCCGTTGCTCCACAAAGAAACTCTCACCTAGAAGATTCATGGTGTCCTTTTGCGCGAGGATTTAATCACCAACACTGACCAGGAGCAGAGATTAATGGAAAATAGTCTCCGGGGCCGGAGATGATTTTTTTATTCCGGCGACACGTCAGAGGAAAAGAGGTGCTCGAAAATGCCGCGCTGCTCGAACCCGTTGACAAACCACATTTTCTCTCTCCTGTTAAGGGCTTAACAGGAGCGCGCGCCATACAAATTCTCTCCTGTTAAACATTAACAAGAAAAAATACGAGTCGAGTTCGGAAAGCACGAATTCGCTCCTGTTAATGTTTAACAGGAGAGAATTTGTATGGCGCGCGCTGCTGTTAAGCCCTTAACAGGAGAGAGAAATGTTCTGTGTCAACGGGGAACTCCGTTCACTTTCAGTTTAATTCCCGAAATCCACGGCTCAAAGACCAGCAATTACCTCGTCGCGCTTGTTTTAATGTATTCTGTATTCTGCGTGTGCAATCCCTCGAAGGCTTCCACTTTTTTGCTTCAACCCAAAAAGTTCCAGCGTCCTTTTGAGGGCAGTTTCGATGGTTTATTCGGCTGGACTCTCCGTTCTAGACAGGCGAGGCGGTGGATCAAAAAACGACGTGCGAGTGTGCGTGCGTGTGCTTGTGTGTGTGCACAGTGTTTTCGTACTCGGTGGAGGAGGACGCACGGCACGGAGCTTTTTAGCTCTCCGCCTTTTCCTCGTAAACATCCTGACGCTTCTTGATTTTGAAGGTTTTTTGGAAAAGTATCGCGGCGTGAGTGTTCGTTTTCCGGGCGATTAGTTTCTCGTTGTTATTTTACAACCCGTGGCGAAAGGGGGTGAGTGGACCAGTAGAAAATCAACAACTTGCTGCTCGCATTCCGTTGTACAGATCAGCGGGCAGAAAGAGGGGACACACGTCGGCGCCTGGCTCGCCCACTCGCTCACTTGTCGTTCTGGGGGCAGAGCGCAGGGGAGGGCTGCAGTCTGTCTCGAACCACGCAACATCCGCTTGGAGAACTGATACGCGCACGAGAAAGAGAAAAAGAAGCATCTCCCGTTTTCTGCTCCACGTTTCCTCGGGCCGTCCACAACCTATGCAAATGGTGTTTTCTGAGGACGTCACCCAGCCACCCGTCTCCTAATCAAATTGCAAATTCTCGCCGTGGACCGTCGCCACCGTTGGAGATGTTGCGCGTTCTCTTGGTCGTTGCTCAAGAGCAAAAGCGAATCCCCAGTCAAGCAAACAAGTGTGAAAAGGGAGATGAGTCGAGCGTGAGTAAGAAGTGTGTCGTGGGCCACCCCGTACCGGACGTGGACGAGCCATGCAAGTGTCGTGCTCTGGTCTAGCCCCGTCCCTCCGGTTCACCCTCCGCTTCGCTTTGATTGTGGCTACTCCGTGCTCTCGGCGCACTGTCCACAGATAAGCACGAGGTTTACATCATGCGTCGATACCGCGCTTTGTGTGGATTCGCTTCGCTTCGCATTACCGTGTTCCTCTTCTCAGAAAGGCGGACGGAGCGTTGGCTGCTTCTGCCCAAATTCAGGGCTTCATCAGGGTAGATTACAAGTGTGAACCGGATGACCATCGAAACTGCGATTAGTGGATACATTCTGGGAATGTGACGCGGTTAATCAATTGGCAAGCTCTATTGTCTCGAGTGGCAGCAGTGCAACAACCATACCTCTAACAGGCTTCTTTTTTCTAAAGAACGAGAACGTTGACACGTTGCTAGGGGAGGCACCAGTTGGAATAAATGAAGTGCGAACCTGTGTGAATGGAAGCAGTGATGATTGGTTTTAGATTCAAGTGCAATACGATCAGTGTGCCAAAAGCGTTCGAAAATGGCTCAATTGCGTAAAAGTGTGAACCGGCTTGCTGTCTGCCAAAGGCCGAGTTGAAGTGTGAAGAAGTGCAAATATCTAGTGATTGTGCGTGCGTGGTGGTCACAGCAAGGCAAAAAGTGTTTTCAAGCTAAAAGTGTTGGTAGTGTTTTTTGAAGCCATTATGGTTTAATAGCAGATCGCCGAATCAATATCGCAAAACCATGGCGCGGAAAAAGGGATCCGGCAAAGCAAGTACGTATTACTGAACCGCATTTTATCTCGATCCCTGTTTTTAAATAGCGAGACAACAGAATTATTTCATGCCAAAGGGCAAGCAGAATTCCGACAGTCACCTATTACAAACAAACCTTGCTTCTAACCTTGTAACAGTAGGACATTGACTTAATGGGTCGATTTTGCCTGGATCCGATATGGTACTTGAGTAAAGCGCAGGTAAAGGATTAAAGTACTGGAGACGAAGTTTGAAGTCAATGTAGAATTGAGGTGCGAAAGATATTGGATGAAGGGAAAGGTACAAGGAGGTAAAAAGAGGCTTGGTGATGCTTTCTGCCATGGAAAAAGGGGATACGACGTATCTACCGCCTATTCTGTTGCCTTTTATCAATGAACTTCTTTAGGATTCAACTGGTTCCTTCAACTGTAAAATAGCATTTACAGTAAAATAGTATTTTTTTTTGTTTGGACGCAAACTACTCTACCCATACTTTCCATTTAACGACGAAGGTAGCTCAGGACAAACACCGAGCTTAGGGACAGTTGATGCAATTTGCCAATTCCGTTCGCTGTAGACACCCACGCTGACGATCGGATCATGTTGGTTGAAGCCAACTACAGTGACTCGAATCCGAATTCGTACGGCTAACCCCACGCTAGCAACGCGACGCAAACTCATGCTCAACAGCCGAATTATATGCACATTATGCAATTATGGCAGTTGATTCGAGTAGAGGAACTATCACTTGTTATGACTGATATCACCTTCTAGGAAAAAGTTAATTAGTTTCGGCTAATGCGCATAATAATAAATAATAGACATTCCCCCCTAAAATCATCGCCAAGCCGTATCTAATTAACTTTTTCCTAGAAGGTGATATCAGTCATAACAAGTGATAGTTCCTCTACTCGAATCAATTGTCATAATTGCATAATGTGCATATAATTCGGCTGTATGAGCATGAGTTTGCGTCGCGTTGCTAGCGTGGGGTTAGCCGTACGAATTCGGATTCGAGTCACTGTAGATGGATGCCTTTCGTAGAGTGGTGCTCAGTACTGAGATCAGATGTGTGCTTCGGCGAGGGGTTGGTAAACTCGCACATTTACAAATCTATTTTCGCATACTCGACGTCAAGTCGACTAGCAGAACACACAGCCATACAGCTCAGCTGTATACACATCATCCGTTGGCTCACAAACGGAAACATGAGAACACGGTTTTCCTCTCGCCGAAGGCGGCACGGGCATGACCATCGCATTGCAAACCTTGGACCTCAGCTGGTGTCTGGCGAACCGGGATGGTTTGGAATGCGATCGGAATGAGACAGAGAGGTGCGGCATTCGAAACATTGGTTCGTGCAATCCCACCAAAAAAATGAGGGACTACCCATTGCTTTTATTAGACATCTATTTAAAGAATATTTGCCAAAAAGAACAGCCAGCGGCGTACGACATGAACATGAAAACATCATCTCGCTAGAAAATCGATGAGACCGCGCACGTTCGGCGCAGTTACCTTTGCTTTGCCGCTGTGGCGGGGAATTAGTGTGAGTATTTTTATTTTTATTTTGATGGGGCCTGTGTGAGGAAGGTCGTAAATGGATGGGCCACAACAGCAGCACACGAAATCATGTCAACCCTGTGGCCCAGCGACGTTACAACTTGGCGTGTTTTGAATATGCCTCAAATTCGCCATCTTGTATTAGCTGTTCATCGATCACTCGCTGTCGTTAGAAACCTTCCCACTTCACTGATCTCCGCCCCTTGCAATGTATTCTGCCTTCTCAATGTGTGACCTTCGGTAGACTATGGAGCTAGGGATTTAAAGATTTAAGAGCCAGGCAAATCCGCAGGTGAAAAGGGCTCATCTGGATGTCTGGGTAACAAAATTGTAACATAGTTGGGCGCCGGGTAATAAGGGACCACACAAGAGACAAGGGAATCCTTTACGACCTTTACTGGCAGTATGTATTGCTCTCCGCGGGACTCCGTATGTTCTTCAACAATCCCTAACGGAATCCGTTTCTCATCGGGAGACAAGTTGCAGTTTCCTCGCTTACCAGCTTCGAACTTTTGGTTGCAATGCTTGCAATATATCTCATGCTCGGGCACAGCGTATTGTGCATCCTATTTTCAG